>NC_091480.1:46565954-46853087 GCF_036971445.1 Narcine bancroftii | reverse complement strand
AGAGTATCAGTGTGGCAGTGAGGGGCAGTGTTACAGTGAAGGGCAGTGTTGCAGTGAGGGTCAGTGTTACAGTGACTATCTGTGTTACAGTGAGGGTCACTGTTGCCATGAGGATCAGGGTTACAATGAAGATCAGTGGTACAGTGAGGATAAGTGTTACAGTGAAGGGCCGTGTTACAGTGAGGGACAGTGTTAAAGTGAGGGGCAGTGTTACATTGAGGGGCGGTGTTAACAGTGACGGATGTATCAGTGTTAAAATGAGGTTCAGTGTTACAGTGAGGGGCAGTGTTACAGTGAGGGGTGTTTCAGTGTTACAGTGAGGATGAATATTACAGTGAGGATCAGTGTTACAGTGAATGGCAGTGTTACAGTGAGGGGTGTATTAGTGTTACAGTAAGGATCAGTGTTACAGTCAGATGCAGTGTTACAGTGAGGCCCAGCATTACAGTAAGGGGCAGTATTACAGTGAGGGGTGTATCAGTGTTTACAGTGATGCGCAGTGTTACAGTGAGGGGCAGTGTTACAGTGAGGGTCAGTGTTACAGTGAGGGGCAGTGTTAGAGTGAGGATCAGTGTTACAGTGAGGGGAAGTGTTACAGTGAATGGCAGTGTTACAGTGAGGGTGTATTAGTGTTACAGTGAGGATTAGTGTTAAAGTGATGGGCAGTGTTACAGTGAGGCCCAGCGTTACAGTAAGGGGCTGTTTTACAGTGGGGGTGTATCAGTGTTTACAGTGAGTATCAGTGTTACATTGAGGATCAGTGCTACAGTTAGGGGCAGTGTTACAGTGAGGGTCAGTGTTGCTGTGAGGGGTGGCATTACAGTAAGGGGCAGTGTTAAGTAAGGATCAGTGTTACAGTCGGGTGCAGTGTTACAGTGAGGGGTGTATCAGTGTTACAATGAGGTTCAGTGTTACTGTGAGCGGCAGTGTTACAGTGTGTGGAAATGTTACAGCGAGTGGCCATGTTACAGTGAAGTGCAGTGTTACAGTGAGGTTTGTATAACCATTAGAGTGAGGATCGGTGTTGCAGTGAATATCAGTGTTATAGTGAGGGTCAGTGTTGTGGTGAGGGGGCAGTGTTGCAGTGAGGGGTAGTTTTACAGTGAGGGGCAATGTTACAGTGAGGGGTGTTTTAGTGTTACAGTGAGGATCAGTGTTAAAGTGATGGGCAGTGTTACAGTGAGGCCCAGCGTTACAGTGAGGGGCAGTATTACAGTGAGGGGAAGTATTACAATAAGGATTATTGTTACAGCCAGGGGCTGTATTACAGCAAGGGGCAGTGTAATAGTTAGGAGAGTATCAGTGTGGCAGTGAGGGGCAGTGTTACAGTGAAGGGCAGTGTTGCAGTGAGGGTCAGTGTTACAGTGAGTATCTGTGTTACAGTGAGGGTCACTGTTGCCATGAGGATCAGGGTTACAATGAAGATCAGTGATACAGTGAGGATAAGTGTTACAGTGAAGGGCCGTGTTAATATGAGGATCAGCATTAAAGTGAGGCGTGTATCAGTATTACTGTGACGATCAGTGTTACAATGCGGTGCAGTGCTGCAGTGAGAGGCAATGTTACAGTGAGAGGCAGTGTTACAGTGAAGGGCAATGTTACAGTGAGGGCCAGTGTTACTGTGAGGGGCAGTGTTACAGTGAGGGGTGTATCAGTGTTAAAATGAGGTTCAGTGTTAGAGTGAGGGGCAGTGTTAGAGTGTGGAGCAGTGTTACAGTGTGGGGCAGTGTTACAGTAAGGGGCAGTGTTACAGTGTGGGGAAGTGTTACAGTGAGGGGCAGTGTTACAGTGAGGGGCAGTGTTACAGTGAGGGGCAGTGTTAGAGTGAGGATCAGTGTTACAGTGAGGGTGTATTAGTGTTACAGTGAGGATTAGAGTTAAAGTGATGGGCAGTGTTACAGTGAGGCCCAGCGTTACAGTAAGGGGCTGTATTACAGTGAGGGGTGTATCAGTGTTTACAGTGAGTATCAGTGTTACATTGAGGATCAGTGCTACAGTTAGGGGAAGTGTTACAGTGAGGGTCAGTGTTGCTGTGAGGCGTGGTGTTACAGTAAGGAGCAGTGTTACATAAGGATCAGTGTTACAGTGAGGATCAGTTTTACAGTGAGTGTTGTATCCATGTTACAGTGAGGGGAAGTGTTACTGTGAGAGTCAGTGTTGCAGTGAGGGGCAGCGTTAGAGTGAAGATCAGTGTTACAGTGAAGCTCAGTGATACCATGAGGATCAGTGTTACAGTGAAGGGCTGTATTAATGTGAGGGTCAGTGTTACAGTAAGGATCAGTGTTACAGTGAGGGGCAGTGTTACAATGAAGGGCAGTGTTACCGTGAGAGTCAGTGTTGCAGTGAGGGGGAGCGTTACAGTGAAGATCAGTGATACAGTAAGGATCAGTGTCACAGTCAGGATCAGTGTTACAGTGATGGTCAGTGTTACAGTGAGTGGTGTATCACTGTTACAGTGATGGGCAGGGTTACAGTGAGGGGCAGTGTTACAGTGAGGGACTGTGTTATAGTGAGGGGCAGTGTTACATTGAGGGGCAGTGTTACAGTGGGGTGTATCACTGTTAAAATGAGGTTCAGTGTTACAGTGAGGGGCAGTGTTACATTGAGGATTAGTGTTACAGTGAGGGGCAGTGTTACAGTGAGGAGCAGTGTTACAGTGAGGGGAAGTGTTACAGTGAGGGTCAGTGTTACAGTGAGGGGCAGTGTTACATTGAGGGGCAGTGTTACAGTGAGGGGCAGTGTTACATTGAGGATTAGTGTTACAGCGAGGGGCAGTGTTACAGTGAGGAGCAGTGTTACAGTGAGGGGCAGTGTTACAGTGAGGGTCAGTGTTACAGTGAGGGGCAGTGTTACATTGAGGGGCAGTGTTACAGTGGGGTGTATCAGTTTTAAAATGAGGTTCAGTGTTAGAGTGAGGGGCAGTGTTACAGTGAGGGGCAGTGTTACAGCGAGGGCCAGTGTAATGGTGAGGAGGGTATCAGTGTGGCAGTGAGTGGCAGTGTTACAGTGAAGGGCAGTGTTGCAGTGAGGGTCAGTGTTACAGTGAGTATCTGTGTTACAGTGAGGGTCACTGTTGCCATGAGGATCAGGGTTACAATGAAGATCAGAGATACAGTGAGGATCAGTGTTACATTGAAGGGTCGTGTTAATATGAGGATTAGCATTAAAGCGAGGCATGTATCAGTATTACTGTGACGATCAGTGTTACAATGCGGTGCAGTGCTACAGTGAGAGGCAATGTTACAGTGAGAGGCAATGTTACAGTGAGGGGCAATGTTACAGTGAGGTCCAGTGTTACAGTGAGGGGCAGTGTTACAGTGAGGGGCAGTTTTGCAGTGTGGTGCAGAGCTACAGTGAGGGGCAATGTTAAAGTGAAGGCCAGTGTTACAATAAGGATTATTGTTACAGTCAGGGGCAGTATTACAGCAAGGGGCTGTATTACAGTGAGGATCAATGTTACATTGAGTATCAGTGTTACAGTGAGGGGCAGTGTTACAGTGAGGGACAGTGTTACAGCAAGTGGCCATGATACAGTGAGGTGCAGTGTTACAGTGAGGTTTGTATAAGCGTTAGAGTGAGGAACGGTGTTGCAGTGAATATCAGTGTTATAGTGAGGGTCAGTGTTGCGGTGAAGGGGCAGTGTTGCAGTGAGGGGCAGTGTTGCAGAGTGGGTCAGTGTTAAAGTAAAGATCAGTGTTACAGTGTGGTTAAGTGTTAGAGTGAGGGATGTACCAGAGTTACCGTGAGGAGCAGTTTTACAGTGAATGGTGTATCAGTCTTACAGTAAGGGGAAGTGTTACTGTGAGAGTCAGTGTTGCAGTGAGGGGCAGCGTTACAGTGAAGATCAGTGATACAGTTAGGATCAGTGTCACAGTCAGGATCAGTGTTATAGTGATGGTCAGTGTTACAGTGAGTGGTGTATCAGTGTTACAGTGATGGGCAGGGATACAGTGAGGTTCAGTGTTACAGTGAGGAGCAGTGTTACATTGAGGAACAGTGTTACAGTGAGGGGCAGTGTTACAGCGAGGAGCAGTGTTACAGTGAGGGGCAGTGTTACAGTGAGGGGCAGTGTTACAGCGAGGATCAGTGTTACAGTGAGTGGCAGTGTTACAGTGTGGGGAAATATTACAGTGGGGGCAGTGTTACAGTAAGTATCAGTGTTACAGATAGGGGCAGTGTTACAGTGAGGGGTGTTTCAGTGTTACAGTGAGGGTGAATATTACAGTGAGGATCAGTGTTACAGTGAGTGGCAGTGTTACAGTGAGGGTGTATTAGTGTTACAGTGAGGATCAGAGTTAAAGTGATGGGCAGTGTTACAGTGAGGCCCAGCGTTACAGCGAGGGGCAGTGTTACAGTGATGGGCAGTGTTACAGTGAGGGGCAGTGTTACAGTGTGGGGAAATATTACAGTGAGGGGCAGTGTTACAGTGAGGATCGGTGTCACAGTGAGGGGCAGTGTTACAGTGAGGGGCAGTGTTACAGTGAGCGGTGTATCAGTGTTACAGTGACAGGCAATGTTACAGTGAATGGTGTAACAGTGTTACAGCGAGGATCAGTGTTACAGTGAAGGTCAGTGTTACAGTGAGTGTTGCATCAGTGTGACAGTGAGGGGCAGTGTTACAGTGAAGATTAGTGTAACAGTGATGTGCAGTGTTACAGTGAGGGGTAGTGTTACAGTGAGAAGCAGTGTTACATTGAATATCAGTGTTATAATGAATATCAGTGTTACAGTGAGGATCAGTGTTACATTGAGGATCAGTGCTACAGTGAGGGTCAGTGTCACAGCGATGGGCAGTGTTACAGTGAGGTGCAGTGTTACAGTGAGGGGCAGTGTTACAGCGAGGAGCAGTGTTACAGTGAGGGGCAGTGTTACAGTGAGGGTGTATTAGTGTTACAGTGAGGATCAGAGTTAAAGTGATGGGCAGTGTTACAGTGAGGCCCAGCATTACAGTGAGGGGCAGTGTTACAGTGATGGGCAGTGTTACAGTGAGGGGAAGTGTTACAGTGTGGGGAAATATTACAGTGAGGGGCAGTGTTACAGTGAGGATCAGTGTCACAGTGAGGGCAGTGTTACAGTGAGGGGCAGTGTTACAGTGAGGGGTGTATCAGTGTTACAGTGACAGGCAATGTTACAGTGAATGGTGTAACAGTGTTACAGCGAGGATCAGTGTTACAGTGAAGGTCAGTGTTAAAGAGAAGGTCAGTGTTACAGTGAGTGTTGCATCAGTGTGACAGTGAGGGGCAGTGTTACAGTGAAGATTAGTGTAACAGTGATGTGCAGTGTTACAGTGAGGGGTAGTGTTACAGTGAGGAGCAGTGTTACATTGAATATCAGTGTTATAATGAATATCAGTGTTACAGTGAGGATCAGTGTTACATTGAGGATCAGTGCTACAGTGAGGGTCAGTGTTACAGCGAGGGGCAGTGTTACAGTGAGGGGCAGTGACACAGTGAGGGGCAGTGTTACAGCGAGGAGCAGTGTTACAGTGAGGGGCAGTGTTACAGTGAGGGGCAGTGTTACAGTGTGGGAAAATATTACAGTGGGGGCAGTGTTACAGTAAGTATCAGTGTTACAGATAGGTGCAGTGTTACAGTGAGGATGAATATTAGAGTGAGGATCAGTGTTACAGTGAGTGGCAGTGTTACAGTGAGGGTGTATTAGTGTTACAGTCAGGATCAGAGTTAAAGCGATGGGCAGTGTTACAGTGAGGCCCAGCGTTACAGTGAGGGGCAGCGTTACAGTGATGGGCAATGTTACAGTGAGGGACAGTGTTATAGTGGGTGGGGCAGTGTTACAGTGAGGATCAGTGTTACAGTGAGGGACGGTGTTACATTGAGGGGCAGTGTTACAGTGTGGGGAAATATTACAGTGAGGGGCAGTGTTACAGTGAGGATCAGTGTCACAGTGAAGGTCAGTGTTAAAGAGAAGGTCAGTGTTACAGTGAGTGTTGCATCAGTGTTACAGTGAGGGGCAGTGTTACAGTGAAGATTAGTGTAACAGTGATGTGCAGTGTTACAGTGAGGGGCAGTGTTACAGTGAGGAGCAGTGTTACAGTGAATATCAGTGTTATAATGAATATCAGTGTTACAGTGAGGATCAGTGTTACATTGAGGATCAGTGTTACAGTGAGGGGCAGTGTTACAGTGAGGGGCAGTGTTACAGCGAGGAGCAGTGTTACAGTGAGGGGCAGTGTTACAGTGAGGGGCAGTGTTACAGTGAGGGACAGTGTTACAGCAAGTGGCCATGATACAGTGAGGTGCAGTGTTACAGTGAGGTTTGTATAAGCGTTAGAGTGAGGAACGGTGTTGCAGTGAATATCAGTGTTATAGTGAGGGTCAGTGTTGCGGTGAAGGGGCAGTGTTGCAGTGAGGGGCAGTGTTGCAGAGTGGGTCAGTGTTAAAGTAAAGATCAGTGTTACAGTGTGGTTAAGTGTTAGAGTGAGGGATGTACCAGAGTTACCGTGAGGAGCAGTTTTACAGTGAATGGTGTATCAGTCTTACAGTAAGGGGAAGTGTTACTGTGAGAGTCAGTGTTGCAGTGAGGGGCAGCGTTACAGTGAAGATCAGTGATACAGTTAGGATCAGTGTCACAGTCAGGATCAGTGTTATAGTGATGGTCAGTGTTACAGTGAGTGGTGTATCAGTGTTACAGTGATGGGCAGGGATACAGTGAGGTTCAGTGTTACAGTGAGGAGCAGTGTTACATTGAGGAACAGTGTTACAGTGAGGGGCAGTGTTACAGCGAGGAGCAGTGTTACAGTGAGGGGCAGTGTTACAGTGAGGGGCAGTGTTACAGCGAGGATCAGTGTTACAGTGAGTGGCAGTGTTACAGTGTGGGGAAATATTACAGTGGGGGCAGTGTTACAGTAAGTATCAGTGTTACAGATAGGGGCAGTGTTACAGTGAGGGGTGTTTCAGTGTTACAGTGAGGGTGAATATTACAGTGAGGATCAGTGTTACAGTGAGTGGCAGTGTTACAGTGAGGGTGTATTAGTGTTACAGTGAGGATCAGAGTTAAAGTGATGGGCAGTGTTACAGTGAGGCCCAGCGTTACAGCGAGGGGCAGTGTTACAGTGATGGGCAGTGTTACAGTGAGGGGCAGTGTTACAGTGTGGGGAAATATTACAGTGAGGGGCAGTGTTACAGTGAGGATCGGTGTCACAGTGAGGGGCAGTGTTACAGTGAGGGGCAGTGTTACAGTGAGCGGTGTATCAGTGTTACAGTGACAGGCAATGTTACAGTGAATGGTGTAACAGTGTTACAGCGAGGATCAGTGTTACAGTGAAGGTCAGTGTTACAGTGAGTGTTGCATCAGTGTGACAGTGAGGGGCAGTGTTACAGTGAAGATTAGTGTAACAGTGATGTGCAGTGTTACAGTGAGGGGTAGTGTTACAGTGAGAAGCAGTGTTACATTGAATATCAGTGTTATAATGAATATCAGTGTTACAGTGAGGATCAGTGTTACATTGAGGATCAGTGCTACAGTGAGGGTCAGTGTCACAGCGATGGGCAGTGTTACAGTGAGGTGCAGTGTTACAGTGAGGGGCAGTGTTACAGCGAGGAGCAGTGTTACAGTGAGGGGCAGTGTTACAGTGAGGGTGTATTAGTGTTACAGTGAGGATCAGAGTTAAAGTGATGGGCAGTGTTACAGTGAGGCCCAGCATTACAGTGAGGGGCAGTGTTACAGTGATGGGCAGTGTTACAGTGAGGGGAAGTGTTACAGTGTGGGGAAATATTACAGTGAGGGGCAGTGTTACAGTGAGGATCAGTGTCACAGTGAGGGCAGTGTTACAGTGAGGGGCAGTGTTACAGTGAGGGGTGTATCAGTGTTACAGTGACAGGCAATGTTACAGTGAATGGTGTAACAGTGTTACAGCGAGGATCAGTGTTACAGTGAAGGTCAGTGTTAAAGAGAAGGTCAGTGTTACAGTGAGTGTTGCATCAGTGTGACAGTGAGGGGCAGTGTTACAGTGAAGATTAGTGTAACAGTGATGTGCAGTGTTACAGTGAGGGGTAGTGTTACAGTGAGGAGCAGTGTTACATTGAATATCAGTGTTATAATGAATATCAGTGTTACAGTGAGGATCAGTGTTACATTGAGGATCAGTGCTACAGTGAGGGTCAGTGTTACAGCGAGGGGCAGTGTTACAGTGAGGGGCAGTGACACAGTGAGGGGCAGTGTTACAGCGAGGAGCAGTGTTACAGTGAGGGGCAGTGTTACAGTGAGGGGCAGTGTTACAGTGTGGGGAAATATTACAGTGGGGGCAGTGTTACAGTAAGTATCAGTGTTACAGATAGGTGCAGTGTTACAGTGAGGATGAATATTAGAGTGAGGATCAGTGTTACAGTGAGTGGCAGTGTTACAGTGAGGGTGTATTAGTGTTACAGTCAGGATCAGAGTTAAAGCGATGGGCAGTGTTACAGTGAGGCCCAGCGTTACAGTGAGGGGCAGCGTTACAGTGATGGGCAATGTTACAGTGAGGGACAGTGTTATAGTGGGTGGGGCAGTGTTACAGTGAGGATCAGTGTTACAGTGAGGGACGGTGTTACATTGAGGGGCAGTGTTACAGTGTGGGGAAATATTACAGTGAGGGGCAGTGTTACAGTGAGGATCAGTGTCACAGTGAAGGTCAGTGTTAAAGAGAAGGTCAGTGTTACAGTGAGTGTTGCATCAGTGTTACAGTGAGGGGCAGTGTTACAGTGAAGATTAGTGTAACAGTGATGTGCAGTGTTACAGTGAGGGGCAGTGTTACAGTGAGGAGCAGTGTTACAGTGAATATCAGTGTTATAATGAATATCAGTGTTACAGTGAGGATCAGTGTTACATTGAGGATCAGTGTTACAGTGAGGGGCAGTGTTACAGTGAGGGGCAGTGTTACAGCGAGGAGCAGTGTTACAGTGAGGGGCAGTGTTACAGTGAGGGGCAGTGTTACAGTGTGGGGAAATATTACAGTGGGGGGCAGTGTTACAGTAAGTATCAGTGTTACAGATAGGGGCAGTGTTACAGTGAGGGGTGTTTCAGTGTTACAGTGAGGATGAATATTACAGTGAGGATCAGTGTTACAGTGAGTGGCAGTGTTACAGTGAGGGTGTATTAGTGTTACAGTGAGGATCAGAGTTAAGGTGATGGGCAGTGTTACAGTGAGGGGCAGTGTTACAGTGAAGGGTGTTTCAGTGTTACAGTGAGGATGAATATTACAGTGAGAATCAGTGTTACAGTGAATGGCAGTGTTACAGTGAGGGGTGTATTAGTGTTACTGTGAGGATTAGTGTTAAAGTGATGGGCAGTGTTACAGTGAGGCCCAGCGTTACAGTAAGGGGCTGTATTACAGTGAGGGGTGTATCAGTGTTTACAGTGAGTATCAGTGTTACATTGAGGATCAGTGCTACAGTTAGGGGAAGTGTTAGAGTGAGGTCAGTGTTGCTGTTAGGGGTGGCGTTACAGTAAGGGGCAGTGTTACAGTAAGGATCAGTGTTACAGTCAGGTGCAGTGTTACAATGAGGTTCAGTGTTACTTTGAGTGGCAGTGTAGCAGTGATGGGTGTATCAGTGTTACAATGAGGTTCAGTGTTACTGTGAGCGGCAGTGTTACCGTGTGGGGAAATGTTACAGCGAGTGGCCATGTTACAGTGAAGTGCAGTGTTACAGTGAGGTTTGTATAACCATTAGAGTGAGGATCGGTGTTGCAGTGAATATCAGTGTTATAGTGAGGGTCAGTGATGTGGTGAGGGGGAAGTGTTGCAGTGAGGGGCAGTTTTACAGTGAGGGGAAGTGTTACAGTGAGGGTCAGTGTTACAGTGAGTATCTGTGTTACAGTGAGGGTCACTGTTGCCATGAGGATCAGGGTTACAATGAAGATCAGTGATACAGTGAGGATCAGTGTTACAGTGAGGGACGTGTTAATATGAGGATCAGCATTAAAGTGAGGCGTGTATCAGTATTACCGTGACGATCAGTGTTACAATGCGGTGCAGTGCTACAGTGAGAGGCAATGTTACAGTGAGAGGCAGTGTTACAGTGAGGGGCAATGTTACAGTGAGGGCCAGTGTTACAGTGAGGGGCAGTGTTGCAGTGTGGTGCAGAGCTACAGTGAGGGGCAATGTTACAGTGAGGGGCAGAGTTACAATAAGGATTATTGTTACAGTCAGGGGCAGTATTACAGCGAAGGGCGTATTACAGTGGGGGGCAGTGTTACATTAAGTATCAGTGTTATAGATAGGGGCAGTGTTACAGTGAGGGGCAGTGTTACAGGGAGGGGTGTTTCAGTGTTACAGTGACGATGAATATTACAGTGAGGATCAGTGTTACAGTGAGTGGCAGTGTTACAGTGAGGGGTGTATTAGTGTTACAGTGAGGATTAGTGTTAAAGTGATGGGCAGTGTTACAGTGAGGCCCAGCGTTACAGTGAGGGGCAGCGTTACAGTGATGGGCAGTGTTACAGTGAGGGACAGTGTTACAGTGGGTGGGGGCAGTGTTACAGTGAGGATCAGTGTTACAGTGAGGGACGGTGTTACATTGAGGGGCAGTGTTACAGTGTGGGGAAATATTACAGTGAGGGGCAGTGTTACAGTGAGGATCAGTGTCACAGTGAAGGTCAGTGTTAAAGAGAAGGTCAGTGTTACAGTGAGTGTTGCATCAGTGTTACAGTGAGGGGCAGTGTTACAGTGAAGATTAGTGTAACAGTGATGTGCAGTGTTACAGTGAGGAGCAGTGTTACAGTGAATATCAGTGTTATAATGAATATCAGTGTTACAGTGAGGATCAGTGTTACATTGAGGATCAGTGTTACAGTGAATGGCAGTGTTACAGTGAGGGTGTATTTGTGTTACAGTGAGGATTAGTGTTAAAGTGATGGGCAGTGTTACAGTGAGGCCCAGCGTTACAGTAAGGTGCTGTATTACAGTGAGGGGTGTATCAGTGTTTACAGTGAGTATCAGTGTTACATTGAGGATCAGTGCTACAGTTAGGGGAAGTGTTACAGTGAGGGTCAGTGTTGCTGTGAGGGGAGGCATTACAGTAAGGGGCAGTGTTACAGTAAGGATCAGTGTTACAGTGAGGATCAGTGTTACAGATAGGGGCAGTGTTACAGTGAGGGGTGTTTCAGTGTTACAGTGAGGATGAATATTACAGCGAGGATCAGTGTTACAGTGAATGGCAGTGTTACAGTCAGGGTGTATTAGTGTTACAGTGAGGATCAGAGTTAAAGTGATGGGCAGTGTTACAGTGAGGCCCAGTGTTACAGTGAGGCACAGTGTCACAGCGATGGGCAGTGTTACATTGAGGGACAATGTTACAGTGGGGGGCAGTGTTACAGTGAGGATCAGTTTTACAGTGAGGGACAGTGTTACATTGAGGGGCAGTGTTACAGTGTGGGGAAATATTACCTGTGAGGGGCAGGGTTACGGTGAGGATCAGTGTTACAGTGAGGGGCAGTGTTACAGTGAGAGTGTATCAGTGTTACAGTGATAGGCAATGTTACAGTGAATGGTGTAACAGTGTTACAGTGAGGATCAGTGTTACAGTGAAGGTCAGTGTTAAAGAGAAGGTCAGTGTTACAGTTAGGGCCAGTGTTACAGTGAGTGTTGCATCAGTGTTACAGTGAGGGGCAGTGTTACAGTGAAGATTAGTGTAACGGTGATGCGCAGTGTTAGAGTGAGGGGCAGTGTTACAGTGAGGGTCAGTGTTACAGTGAGGGGCAGTGTTTGAGTGAGGATCAGTGTTACAGTGAGGGTCAGTGTTACAGTGTGGGGAAATATGACAGTGTTTACAGTGAGGATCTGAGTTAAAGTGATGGGCAGTGTTACAGTGAGGATCAGTGTTACAGTGAGGGGCAGTGTTACAGTGTAGGGAAATATTACAGTGAGGGGCAGTGTTACATTGAGGATCAGTGTTACAGTGAGGGGCAGTGTTACAGTGAGGGGCAGTGTTACAGTGAGGGGAGTATCAGTGTTACAGTGACAGGCAATGTTACAGTTAATGGTGTAACAGTGTTACAGTGAGGATCAGTGTTACAGTGAATGGCAGTGTTACAGTGAGGGGTGTATTAGTGTTACAGTGAGGATTAGTGTTAAAGTGATGGGCAGTGTTACAGTGAGGCCCAGCGTTACAGTAAGGGGCTGTATTACAGTGAGGGGTGTATCAGTGTTTACAGTGAGTATCAGTGTTACATTGAGGATCAGTGCTACAGTTAGGGGAAGTGTTACAGTGAGGGTCAGTGTTGCTGTGAGGGGAGGCGTTACAGTAAGGGGCAGTGTTACAGTAAGGATCAGTATTACAGTCAGGTGCAGTGTTACAGTGAGGGGCAGTGTAACAGTGATGGGTGTATCAGTGTGACAATTAGGTTCAGCGTTACCGTGAGTGGCAGTGTAACAGTGTGTGGAAGTGTTACTGCGAGTGGCCATGTTATAGTGAAGTGCAGTGTTACAGTGAGGTTTGTATAAGCGTTAGAGTAAGGAATGGTGTTGCAGTGAATATCAGTGTTATAGTGAGGGTCAGTGTTGTGGTGAAGGGGCAGTGTTGCAGTGAGGGGCAGTGTTGCACAGAAGGTCAGTGTTAAAGTAAAGATCAGTGTTACAGTGTGGTTAAGTGTTAGAGTGAGGGATGTATCAGTGTGACCGTGAGGATCAGTGTTACAGTGAGGGGCAGTGTTACAGCGAGGAGCAGTGTTACAGCGAGTAGCAGTGTTACAGTGAGGAGCAGTGTTACAGTGAGGGGCAGTGTTACAGTGATGGACAGTGTTAAAGTGAGGGGCAGTGTTACATTGAGGGGCAGTGTTAACAGTGACGGATTTATCAGAGTTAAAATGAGGTTCAGTGTTAGAGTGAGGGGCAGTGTTAGAGTGAGGGGCAGTGTTACAGTTGGGGGCAGTGTTACAGCGAGGAGCAGTGTTACAGTGAGTGGCAGTGTTACAGTGAGGGACAGTGTTAAAGTGAGGGGCGGTGTTACATTGAGGGGCAGTGTTAACAGTGACGGATGTATCAGAGTTAAAATGAGGTTCAGTGTTACAGTGAGGATCAGTGTTACAGCGAGGAGCAGTGTTACAGCGAGGAGCAGTGTTAAAGTGAGGGGCAATGTTACATAGAGGGGCAGTGTTAACAGTGACGGATGTATCAGAGTTAAAATGAGGTTCAGTGTTAGAGTGAGGGGCAGTGTTAGAGCAAGGGGCAGTGTTACAGTTAGGGGCAGTGTTACAGCGAGGAGCAGTGTTACAGTGAGGGGCAGTGTTACAGTGAGGGACAGTGTTAAAGTGAGGGACAGTGTTACATTGAAGGGCAGTGTTAACAGTGACGGATGTATCAGAGTTAAAATGAGGTTCAGTGTTACAGTGAGGATCAGTGTTACAGCGAGGGGCAGTGTTACAGTGTGGGGAAATATTACAGTGGTGGCGGTGTTACTGTAAGGATCAGTGTTACAGATAGGGGCAGTGTTACAGTGAGGGGCAGTGTTACAGTGAGGGGTGTTTCAGTGTTACAGTGGGGATGAATATTACAGTGAGGATCAGTGTTACAGTGAATGACAGTGTTACAGTGAGGGTGTATTAGTGTTACAGTGAGGATTAGTGTTAAAGTGATGGGCAGTGTTACAGTGTGGCCCAGCGTTGCAGTAAGCGGCTGTATTACAGTGAGGGGTGTATCAGTGTTTACAGTGAGTATCAGTGTTACATTGAGGATCAGTGCTACAGTTAGGGAAAGTGTTACAGTGAGGGTCAGTGTTGCTGTGAGGGGAGGTGTTACAGTAAGGGGCAGTGTTACAGTAAGGATCAGTGTTACAGATAGGGGCAGTGTTACAGTGAGGGGTGTTTCAGTGAGGATGAATATTACAGCGAGGATCAGTGTTACAGTGAGTGGCAGTGTTACAGTCAGGGTGTATTAGTGTTACAGTGAGGATCAGAGTTAAAGTGATGGGCAGTGTTACAGTGAGGCCCAGAGTTACAGTGAGGCACAGTGTCACAGTGATGGGCAGTGTTACAGTGGGGGACAATGTTACAGTGGGGGGGCAGTGTTACAGTGAGGGGCAGTGTTACAGCGAGGAGCAATGTTACAGTGAGGGGCAGTGTTACAGTGAGGGGCAGTGTTACAGTGTGGGGAAATATTACAGTGGGGGGCAGTGTTACAGTAAGTATCAGTGTTACAGATAGGGGCAGTGTTACAGTGAGGGGTGTTTCAGTGTTACAGTGAGGATGAATATTACAGTGAGGATCAGTGTTACAGTGAGTGGCAGTGTTACAGTGAGGGTGTATTAGTGTTACAGTGAGGATCAGAGTTAAGGTGATGGGCAGTGTTACAGTGAGGGGCAGTGTTACAGTGAAGGGTGTTTCAGTGTTACAGTGAGGATGAATATTACAGTGAGAATCAGTGTTACAGTGAATGGCAGTGTTACAGTGAGGGGTGTATTAGTGTTACAGTGAGGATTAGTGTTAAAGTGATGGGCAGTGTTACAGTGAGGCCCAGCGTTACAGTAAGGGGCTGTATTACAGTGAGGGGTGTATCAGTGTTTACAGTGAGTATCAGTGTTACATTGAGGATCAGTGCTACAGTTAGGGGAAGTGTTAGAGTGAGGTCAGTGTTGCTGTTAGGGGTGGCGTTACAGTAAGGGGCAGTGTTACAGTAAGGATCAGTGTTACAGTCAGGTGCAGTGTTACAATGAGGTTCAGTGTTACTTTGAGTGGCAGTGTAGCAGTGATGGGTGTATCAGTGTTACAATGAGGTTCAGTGTTACTGTGAGCGGCAGTGTTACCGTGTGGGGAAATGTTACAGCGAGTGGCCATGTTACAGTGAAGTGCAGTGTTACAGTGAGGTTTGTATAACCATTAGAGTGAGGATCGGTGTTGCAGTGAATATCAGTGTTATAGTGAGGGTCAGTGATGTGGTGAGGGGGAAGTGTTGCAGTGAGGGGCAGTTTTACAGTGAGGGGAAGTGTTACAGTGAGGGTCAGTGTTACAGTGAGTATCTGTGTTACAGTGAGGGTCACTGTTGCCATGAGGATCAGGGTTACAATGAAGATCAGTGATACAGTGAGGATCAGTGTTACAGTGAGGGACGTGTTAATATGAGGATCAGCATTAAAGTGAGGCGTGTATCAGTATTACCGTGATGATCAGTGTTTCAATGCGGTGCAGTGCTACAGTGAGAGGCAATGTTACAGTGAGAGGCAGTGTTACAGTGAGGGGCAATGTTACAGTGAGGGCCAGTGTTACAGTGAGGGGCAGTGTTGCAGTGTGGTGCAGAGCTACAGTGAGGGGCAATGTTACAGTGAGGGGCAGAGTTACAATAAGGATTATTGTTACAGTCAGGGGCAGTATTACAGCGAAGGGCGTATTACAGTGGGGGGCAGTGTTACATTAAGTATCAGTGTTACAGATAGGGGCAGTGTTACAGTGAGGGGCAGTGTTACAGGGAGGGGTGTTTCAGTGTTACAGTGACGATGAATATTACAGTGAGGATCAGTGTTACAGTGAGTGGCAGTGTTACAGTGAGGGGTGTATTAGTGTTACAGTGAGGATTAGTGTTAAAGTGATGGGCAGTGTTACAGTGAGGGGTGTATTAGTGTTACAGTGAGGATCAGAGTTAAAGTGATGGGCAGTGTTACAGTGAGGGGTGTATTAGTGTTACAGTGAGGATCAGAGTTAAAGTGATGGGCAGTGTTACAGTGAGGCCCAGCGTTACAGTGAGGGGCAGCGTTACAGTGATGGGCAGTGTTACAGTGAGGGACAGTGTTACAGTGGGTGGGGGCAGTGTTACAGTGAGGATCAGTGTTACAGTGAGGGACGGTGTTACATTGAGGGGCAGTGTTACAGTGTGGGGAAATATTACTGTGAGGGGCAGTGTTACAGTGAGGATCAGTGTCACAGTGAAGGTCAGTGTTAAAGAGAATGTCAGTGTTACAGTGAGTGTTGCATCAGTGTTACAGTGAGGGGCAGTGTTACAGTGAAGATTAGTGTAACAGTGATGTGCAGTGTTACAGTGAGGGGCAGTGTTACAGTGAGGAGCAGTGTTACAGTGAATATCAGTGTTATAATGAATATCAGTGTTACAGTGAGGATCAGTGTTAAAGTGATGGGCAGTGTTACAGTGAGGCCCAGCGTTACAGTAAGGTGCTGTATTACAGTGAGGGGTGTATCAGTGTTTACAGTGAGTATCAGTGTTACATTGAGGATCAGTGCTACAGTTAGGGGAAGTGTTACAGTGAGGGTCAGTGTTACATATAGGGGCAGTGTTACAGTGAGGGGTGTTTCAGTGTTCCAGTGAGGATGAATATTACAGCGAGGATCAGTGTTACAGTGAATGGCAGTGTTACAGCCAGGGTGTATTAGTGTTACAGTGAGGATCAGAGTTAAAGTGATGGGCAGTGTTACAGTGAGGCCCAGTGTTACAGTGAGGCACAGTGTCACAGCGATGGGCAGTGTTACAGTGAGGGACAATGTTACAGTGGGGGGCAGTGTTACAGTGAGGATCAGTTTTACAGTGAGGGACAGTGTTACATTGAGGGGCAGTGTTACAGTGTGGGGAAATATTACCTGTGAGGGGCAGGGTTACGGTGAGGATCAGTGTTACAGTGAGGGGCAGTGTTACAGTGAGGGGCAGTGTTACAGTGAATGGTGTAACAGTTTTACAGTGAGGATCAGTGTTACAGTGAAGGTCAGTGTTAAAGAGAAGGTCAGTGTTACAGTTAGGGCCAGTGTTACAGTGAGTTTTGCATCAGTGTGACAGTGAGGGCCAGTGTTACAGTGAAGATCAGTGTAACAGTGATGCGCAGTGTTACAGTGAGGGACAGTGTTACAGTGAGGGTCAGTGTTACAGTGAGGGGCAGTGTTAAAGTGAGGATCAGTGTTACAGTGAGGGGAAGTGTTCGAGTGAGGATCAGTGTTACAGTGAGTGTCAGTGTTACAGTGTGGGGAAATATGACAGTGTTTACAGTGAGGATCTGAGTTAAAGTGATGGGCAGTGTTACAGTGAGGATCAGTGTTACAGTGAGGGGCAGTGTTACAGTGTGGGGAAATATTACCTGTGAGGGGCAGGGTTACGGTGAGGATCAGTGTTACAGTGAGGGGCAGTGTTACAGTGATAGGCAATGTTACAGTGAATGGTGTAACAGTTTTACAGTGAGGATCAGTGTTACAGTGAAGGTCAGTGTTAAAGAGAAGGTCAGTGTTACAGTTAGGGCCAGTGTTACAGTGAGTTTTGCATCAGTGTGACAGTGAGGGCCAGTGTTACAGTGAAGATCAGTGTAACAGTGATGCGCAGTGTTACAGTGAGGGACAGTGTTACAGTGAGGGTCAGTGTTACAGTGAGGGGCAGTGTTAAAGTGAGGATCAGTGTTACAGTGAGGGGAAGAGTTCGAGTGAGGATCAGTGTTACAGTGAGTGTCAGTGTTACAGTGTGGGGAAATATGACAGTGTTTACAGTGAGGATCTGAGTTAAAGTGATGGGCAGTGTTACAGTGAGGATCAGTGTTACAGTGAGGGGCAGTGTTACAGTGTAGGGAAATATTACAGTGGGGGCAGTGTTACAGTAAGTATCAGTGTTACAGATAGGTGCAGTGTTACAGTGAGGGGCAGTGTTACAGTGAGGGGTGTTTCAGTGTTACAGTGAGGATGAATATTACAGTGAGGATCAGTGTTATAGTGAATGGCAGTGTTACAGTGAGGGGTGTATTAGTGTTACAGTGAGGATCAGAGTTAAAGTGATGGGCAGTGTTACAGTGAGGCCCAGTGTTACAGTGAGGCACAGTGTCACAGCGATGGGCAGTGTTACAGTGAGGGACAATGTTACAGTGGGGGGCAGTGTTACAGTGAGGATCAGTTTTACAGTGAGGGACAGTGTTACATTGAGTGGCAGTGTTACAGTGTGGGGAAATATTACCTGTGAGGGGCAGGGTTACGGTGAGGATCAGTGTTACAGTGAGGGGCAGTGTTACAGTGAGGGGCAGTGTTACAGTGAGAGTGTATCAGTGTTACAGTGATAGGCAATGTTACAGTGAATGGTGTAACAGTGTTACAGTGAGGATCAGTGTTACAGTGAAGGTCAGTGTTAAAGAGAAGGTCAGTGTTACAGTTAGGGCCAGTGTTACAGTGAGTGTTGCATCAGTGTTACAGTGAGGGGCAGTGTTACAGTGAAGATTAGTGTAACGGTGATGCGCAGTGTTACAGTGAGGGGCAGTGTTACAGTGAGGGTCAGTGTTACAGTGAGGGGCAGTGTTAGAGTGAGGATCAGTGTTACAGTGAGGTGAAGTGTTTGAGTGAGGATCAGTGTTACAGTGAGGGTCAGTGTTACAGTGTGGGGAAATATGACAGTGTTTACAGTGAGGATCTGAGTTAAAGTGATGGGCAGTGTTACAGTGAGGATCAGTGTTACAGTGAGGGGCAGTGTTACAGTGTAGGGAAATATTACAGTGAGGGGCAGTGTTACATTGAGGATCAGTGTTACAGTGAGGGGCAGTGTTACAGTGAGGGGCAGTGTTACAGTGAGGGGCAGTGTTACAGTGAGGGGAGTATCAGTGTTACAGTGACAGGCAATGTTACAGTTAATGGTGTAACAGTGTTACAGTGAGGATCAGTGTTACAGTGAATGGCAGTGTTACAGTGAGGGGTGTATTAGTGTTACAGTGAGGATTAGTGTTAAAGTGATGGGCAGTGTTACAGTGAGGCCCAGCGTTACAGTAAGGGGCTGTATTACAGTGAGGGGTGTATCAGTGTTTACAGTGAGTATCAGTGTTACATTGAGGATCAGTGCTACAGTTAGGGGAAGTGTTACAGTGAGGGTCAGTGTTGCTGTGAGGGGAGGCGTTACAGTAAGGGGCAGTGTTACAGTAAGGATCAGTATTACAGTCAGGTGCAGTGTTACAGTGAGGGGCAGTGTAACAGTGATGGGTGTATCAGTGTGACAATTAGGTTCAGCGTTACCGTGAGTGGCAGTGTAACAGTGTGTGGAAGTGTTACTGCGAGTGGCCATGTTATAGTGAAGTGCAGTGTTACAGTGAGGTTTGTATAAGCGTTAGAGTAAGGAATGGTGTTGCAGTGAATATCAGTGTTATAGTGAGGGTCAGTGTTGTGGTGAAGGGGCAGTGTTGCAGTGAGGGGCAGTGTTGCACAGAAGGTCAGTGTTAAAGTAAAGATCAGTGTTACAGTGTGGTTAAGTGTTAGAGTGAGGGATGTATCAGTGTGACCGTGAGGATCAGTGTTACAGTGAGGGGCAGTGTTACAGCGAGGAGCAGTGTTACAGCGAGTAGCAGTGTTACAGTGAGGAGCAGTGTTACAGTGAGGGGCAGTGTTACAGTGATGGACAGTGTTAAAGTGAGGGGCAGTGTTACATTGAGGGGCAGTGTTAACAGTGACGGATTTATCAGAGTTAAAATGAGGTTCAGTGTTAGAGTGAGGGGCAGTGTTAGAGTGAGGGGCAGTGTTAAAGTGAGGGGCGGTGTTACATTGAGGGGCAGTGTTAACAGTGACGGATGTATCAGAGTTAAAATGAGGTTCAGTGTTACAGTGAGGGGCAGTGTTACAGTGTGGGGAAATATTACAGTGGTGGCAGTGTTACAGTAAGTATCGGTGTTACAGATAGGGGCAGTGTTACAGTGAGGGGCAGTGTTACAGTGAGGGGTGTTTCAGTGTTACAGTGAGGATGAATATTACAGTGAGGATCAGTGTTACAGTGAATGGCAGTGTTACAGTGAGGGTGTATTAGTGTTACAGTGAGGATTAGTGTTAAAGTGATGGGCAGTGTTACAGTGAGGCCCAGCGTTACAGTAAGGTGCTGTATTACAGTGAGGGGTGTATCAGTGTTTACAGTGAGTATCAGTGTTACATTGAGGATCAGTGCTACAGTTAGGGAAAGTGTTACAGTGAGGGTCAGTGTTGCTGTGAGGGGAGGTGTTACAGTAAGGGGCAGTGTTACAGTAAGGATCAGTGTTACAGATAGGGGCAGTGTTACAGTGAGGGGTGTTTCAGTGAGGATGAATATTACAGCGAGGATCAGTGTTACAGTGAGTGGCAGTGTTACAGTCAGGGTGTATTAGTGTTACAGTGAGGATCAGAGTTAAAGTGATGGGCAGTGTTACAGTGAGGCCCAGAGTTACAGTGAGGCACAGTGTCACAGTGATGGGCAGTGTTACAGTGGGGGACAATGTTACAGTGGGGGGCAGTGTTACAGTGAGGATCAGTTTTACAGTGAGGGATAGTGTTACATTGAGGGGCAGTGTTACAGTGTGGGGAAATATTACCTGTGAGGGGCAGGGTTACGGTGAGGATCAGTGTTACAGTGAGGGGCAGTGTTACAGTGAGGGGCAGAGTTACAGTGAAAATGTATCAGTGTTACAGCGATAGGCAATGTTACAGTGAATGGTGTAACAGTGTTACAGTGAGGATCAGTGTTACAGTGAAGGTCAGTGTTAAAGAGAAGGTCAGTGTTAGAGTTAGGGCCAGTGTTACAGTGAGTGTTGCATCAGTGTTACAGTGAGGGGCAGTGTTACAGTGAAGATTAGTGTAACAGTGATGCGCAGTGTTACAGTGAGGGGCAGTGTTACAGTGAGGGTCAGTGTTACAGTGAGGGGAAGTGTTAGAGTGAGGATCAGTGTTACAGTGAGGGGAAGTGTTACAGTGAATGGCAGTGTTACAGTGAGGGTGTATTAGTGTTACAGTGAGGATTAGTGTTAAAGTGATGGGCAGTGTTACAGTGAGGCCCAGCGTTACAGTAAGGTGCTGTATTACAGTGAGGGGTGTATCAGTGTTTACAGTGAGTATCAGTGTTACATTGAGGATCAGTGCTACAGTTAGGGGAAGTGTTACAGTGAGGGTCAGTGTTACATATAGGGGCAGTGTTACAGTGAGGGGTGTTTCAGTGTTACAGTGAGGATGAATATTACAGCGAGGATCAGTGTTACAGTGAGTGGCAGTGTTACAGTCAGGGTGTATTAGTGTTACAGTGAGGATCAGAGTTAAAGTGATGGGCAGTGTTACAGTGAGGCCCAGTTTTACAGTGAGGCACAGTGTTACAGTGATGGGCAGTGTTACAGTGAGGGACAATGTTACAGTGGGGGGGGCAGTGTTACAGTGAGGATCAGTTTTACAGTGAGGGACAGTGTTACATTGAGGGGCAGTGTTACAGTGTGGGGAAATATTACCTGTGAGGGGCAGGGTTACGGTGAGGATCAGTGTTACAGTGAGGGGCAGTGTTACAGTGAGGGGCAGTGTTACAGTGAGAGTGTATCAGTGTTACAGTGATAGGCAATGTTACAGTGAATGGTGTAACAGTTTTACAGTGAGGATCAGTGTTACAGTGAAGGTTAGTGTTAAAGAGAAGGTCAGTGTTACAGTTAGGGCCAGTGTTACAGTGAGTTTTGCATCAGTGTTACAGTGAGGGGCAGTGTTACAGTGAAGATTAGTGTAACAGTGATGCGCAGTGTTACAGTGAGGGACAGTGTTACAGTGAGGGTCAGTGTTACAGTGAGGGGCAGTGTTAAAGTGAGGATCAGTGTTACAGTGAGGGGAAGTGTTCGAGTGAGGATCAGTGTTACAGTGAGGGTCAGTGTTGCAGTCTGGGGAAATATGACAGTGTTTACAGTGAGGATCTGAGTTAAAGTGATGGGCAGTGTTACAGTGAGGATCAGTGTTACAGTGAGGTGCAGTGTTACAGTGTAGGGAAATATTACAGTGGGGGCAGTGTTACAGTAAGTATCAGTGTTACAGATAGGGGCAGTGTTACAGTGAGGGGCAGTGTTACAGTGAGGGGTGTTTCAGTGTTACAGTGAGGATGAATATTACAGTGAGGATCAGTGTTATAGTGAATGGCAGTGTTACAGTGAGGGGTGTATTAGTGTTACAGTGAGGATCAGAGTTAAAGTGATGGGCAGTGTTACAGTGAGGCCCAGTGTTACAGTGAGGCACAGTGTCACAGTGATGGGCAGTGTTACAGTGAGGGACAATGTTACAGTGGGGGGCAGTGTTACAGTGAGGATCAGTTTTACAGTGAGGGACAGTGTTACATTGAGGGGCAGTGTTACAGTGTGGGGAAATATTACCTGTGAGGGGCAGGGTTACGGTGAGGATCGGTGTTACAGTGAGGGGCAGTGTTACAGTGAGGGGCAGTGTTACAGTGAGAGTGTATCAGTGTTACAGTGATAGGCAATGTTACAGTGAATGGTGTAACAGTGTTACAGTGAGGATCAGTGTTACAGTGAAGGTCAGTGTTAAAGAGAAGGTCAGGGTTACAGTGAGGGCCAGTGTTGCAGTGAGTGTTGCATCAGTGTTACAGTGAGGGGCAGTGTTACAGTGAGGGGCAGTGTTATAGTGAGGATCAGTGTTACAGTGAGGGGAAGTGTTCGAGTGAGGATCAGTGTTACAGTGAGGGTCAGTGTTACAGTGTGGGGAAATATGACGGTGTTTACTGTGAGGATCTGAGTTAAAGTGATGGGCAGTGTTACAGTGAGGATCAGTGTTAGAGTGAGGGGCAGTGTTACAGTGAGGGGTGTTTCAGTGTTACAGTGAGGATGAATATTACAGTGAGGATCAGTGTTACAGTGAATGGCAGTGTTACAGTGAGGGGTGTATTAGTGTTACAGTGAGGATTAGTGTTAAAGTGATGGGCAGTGTTACAGTGAGGCCCAGCGTTACAATAAGGGGCTGTATTACAGTGAGGGGTGTATCAGTGTTTACAGTGAGTATCAGTGTTACATTGAGGATCAGTGCTACAGTTAGGGGAAGTGTTACAGTGAGGGTCAGTGTTGCTGTGAGGGGAGGCGTTACAGTAAGGGGCAGTGTTACAGTCAGGTGCAGTGTTACAGTGAGGGGCAGTGTAACAGTGATGGGTGTATCAGTGTGACAATTAGGTTCAGCGTTACCGTGAGTGGCAGTGTTACAGTGTGGGGAAGTGTTACAGCGAGTGGCCATGTTACAGTGAAGTGCAGTGTTACAGTGAGGTTTGTATAAGCGTTAGAGTAAGGAACGGTGTTGCAGTGAATATCAGTGTTATAGTGAAGGTCAGTGTTGCGGTGAAGGGGCAGTATTGCAGTGAGGGGCAGTGTTGCAGAGAAGGTCAGTGTTAAAGTAATGATCAGTGTTACAGTGTGGTTAAGTGTTAGAGTGGGGGATGTATCAGTGTGACCGTGAGGATCAGTGTTACAGTGAGGGGCAGTGTTACAGCGAGGAGCAGTGTTACAGCGAGGAGCAGTGTTACAGTGAGGAGCAGTGTTACAGTGAGGGGCAGTGTTACAGTGAGGGACAGTGTTAAAGTGAGGGGCAGTGTTGCATTGAGGGGCAGTGTTAACAGTGATGGATGTATCAGAGTTAAAATGAGGTTCAGTGTTACAGTGAGGATCAGTGTTACAGTGAGTGGCAGTGTTACAGTGTGGGGAAATGTTACAGTGGTGGCAGTGTTAGAGTAAGTATCAGTGTTACAGATAGGGGCAGTGTTACAGTGAGGGGCGGTGTTACAGTAAGGGGTGTTTCAATGTTACAGTGAGGATGAATATTACAGTGAGGATCAGTTTTACAGTGAGGGACAGTGTTACATTGAGGGGCAGTGTTACAGTGTGTGGAAATATTACAGTGAGGGGCAGTGTTACGGTGAGGATCAGTGTTACAGTGAGGGGCAGTGTTACAGTGAGGGGCAGTGTTACAGTGAGAGTGTATCAGTGTTACAGTGATAGGCAATGTTACAGTGAATGGTGTAACAGTGTTACAGTGAGGATCAGTGTTACAGTGAAGGTCAGTGTTACAGTGAGTGTTGCATCAGTGTTACAGTGAGGGGCAGTGTTACAGTGAAGATTAGTGTAACAGTGATGCGCAGTGTTACAGTGAGGGGAAGTGTTACAGTGAGGGGCAGTGTTACAGTGAAGGGTGTTTCAGTGTTACAGTGAGGATGAATATTACAGTGAGGATCAGTGTTACAGTGAATGGCAGTGTTACAGTGAGGGGTGTATTCGTGTTACAGTGAGGATTAGTGTTAAAGTGATGGGCAGTGTTACAGTGAGGCCCAGCGTTACAGTAAGGGGCTGTATTACAGTGAGGGGTGTATCAGTGTTTACAGTGAGTATCAGTGTTACATTGAGGATCAGTGCTACAGTTAGGGGAAGTGTTACAGTGAGGGTCAGTGTTGCTGTGAGGGGTGGCGTTACAGTAAGGGGCAGTGTTACAGTAAGGATCAAGTGTTACAGTCAGGTGCAGTGTTACAGTGAGGCCCAGCATTACAGTAAGGGGCAGTATTACAGTGAGGGGTGTATCAGTGTTTAGAGTGAGTATCAGTGTTACATTGAGGATCAGTGCTACAGTTAGGGGAAGTGTTACAGTGAGGGGCAGTGTTGCTGTGAGGGGAGGCGTTACAGTAAGGGGCAGTGTTACAGTCAGGTGCAGTGTTTCAGTGAGGGGCAGTGTAACGGTGATGGGTGTATCAGTGTGACAATTAGGTTCAGCGTTACCGTGAGTGGCAGTGTTACAGTGTGTGGAAGTGTTACAGCGAGTGGCCATGTTACAGTGAAGTGCAGTGTTACAGTGAGGTTTGTATAAGCGTTAGAGTAAGGAATGGTTTTGCAGTGAATATCAGTGTTATAGTGAGGGTCAGTGTTGCGGTGAAGGGGCAGTGTTGCAGTGAGGGGCAGTGTTGCAGAGAAGGTCAGTGTTAAAGTAAAGATCAGTGTTACAGTGTGGTTAAGTGTTAGAGTGAGGGATGTATCAGTGTGACCGTGAGGATCAGTGTTACAGTGAGGGGCAGTGTTAAAGTGAGGATCAGTGTTACAGTGAGGGGAAGTGTTCGAGTGAGGATCAGTGTTACAGTGAGGGTCAGTGTTGCAGTGTGGGGAAATATGACAGTGTTTACAGTGAGGATCTGAGTTAAAGTGATGGGCAGTGTTACAGTGAGGATCAGTGTTACAGTGAGGGGCAGTGTTACAGTGTAGGGAAATATTACAGTGGGGGCAGTGTTACAGTAAGTATCAGTGTTACAGATAGGGGCAGTGTTACAGTGAGGGGCAGTGTTACAGTGAGGGGTGTTTCAGTGTTACAGTGAGGATGAATATTACAGTGAGGATCAGTGTTATAGTGAATGGCAGTGTTACAGTGAGGGGTGTATTAGTGTTACAGTGAGGATCAGAGTTAAAGTGATGGGCAGTGTTACAGTGAGGCCCAGTGTTACAGTGAGGCACAGTGTCACAGTGATGGGCAGTGTTACAGTGAGGGACAATGTTACAGTGGGGGGCAGTGTTACAGTGAGGATCAGTTTTACAGTGAGGGACAGTGTTACATTGAGGGGCAGTGTTACAGTGTGGGGAAATATTACCTGTGAGGGGCAGGGTTACGGTGAGGATCGGTGTTACAGTGAGGGGCAGTGTTACAGTGAGGGGCAGTGTTACAGTGAGAGTGTATCAGTGTTACAGTGATAGGCAATGTTACAGTGAATGGTGTAACAGTGTTACAGTGAGGATCAGTGTTACAGTGAAGGTCAGTGTTAAAGAGAAGGTCAGGGTTACAGTGAGGGCCAGTGTTGCAGTGAGTGTTGCATCAGTGTTACAGTGAGGGGCAGTGTTACAGTGAGGGGCAGTGTTATAGTGAGGATCAGTGTTACAGTGAGGGGAAGTGTTCGAGTGAGGATCAGTGTTACAGTGAGGGTCAGTGTTACAGTGTGGGGAAATATGACGGTGTTTACTGTGAGGATCTGAGTTAAAGTGATGGGCAGTGTTACAGTGAGGATCAGTGTTAGAGTGAGGGGCAGTGTTACAGTGAGGGGTGTTTCAGTGTTACAGTGAGGATGAATATTACAGTGAGGATCAGTGTTACAGTGAATGGCAGTGTTACAGTGAGGGGTGTATTAGTGTTACAGTGAGGATTAGTGTTAAAGTGATGGGCAGTGTTACAGTGAGGCCCAGCGTTACAATAAGGGGCTGTATTACAGTGAGGGGTGTATCAGTGTTTACAGTGAGTATCAGTGTTACATTGAGGATCAGTGCTACAGTTAGGGGAAGTGTTACAGTGAGGGTCAGTGTTGCTGTGAGGGGAGGCGTTACAGTAAGGGGCAGTGTTACAGTCAGGTGCAGTGTTACAGTGAGGGGCAGTGTAACAGTGATGGGTGTATCAGTGTGACAATTAGGTTCAGCGTTACCGTGAGTGGCAGTGTTACAGTGTGGGGAAGTGTTACAGCGAGTGGCCATGTTACAGTGAAGTGCAGTGTTACAGTGAGGTTTGTATAAGCGTTAGAGTTAGGAACGGTGTTGCAGTGAATATCAGTGTTATAGTGAAGGTCAGTGTTGCGGTGAAGGGGCAGTGTTGCAGAGAAGGTCAGTGTTAAAGTAATGATCAGTGTTACAGTGTGGTTAAGTGTTAGAGTGGGGGATGTATCAGTGTGACCGTGAGGATCAGTGTTACAGTGTGGGGCAGTGTTACAGCGAGGAGCAGTGTTACAGCGAGGAGCAGTGTTACAGTGAGGAGCAGTGTTACAGTGAGGGGCAGTGTTACAGTGAGGGACAGTGTTAAAGTGAGGGGCAGTGTTGCATTGAGGGGCAGTGTTAACAGTGATGGATGTATCAGAGTTAAAATGAGGTTCAGTGTTACAGTGAGGATCAGTGTTACAGTGAGGGGCAGTGTTACAGTGTGGGGAAATGTTACAGTGGTGGCAGTGTTAGAGTAAGTATCAGTGTTACAGATAGGGGCAGTGTTACAGTGAGGGGCGGTGTTACAGTAAGGGGTGTTTCAATGTTACAGTGAGGATGAATATTACAGTGAGGATCAGTTTTACAGTGAGGGACAGTGTTACATTGAGGGGCAGTGTTACAGTGTGTGGAAATATTACAGTGAGGGGCAGTGTTACGGTGAGGATCAGTGTTACAGTGAGGGGCAGTGTTACAGTGAGGGGCAGTGTTACAGTGAGAGTGTATCAGTGTTACAGTGATAGGCAATGTTACAGTGAATGGTGTAACAGTGTTACAGTGAGGATCAGTGTTACAGTGAAGGTCAGTGTTACAGTGAGTGTTGCATCAGTGTTACAGTGAGGGGCAGTGTTACAGTGAAGATTAGTGTAACAGTGATGCGCAGTGTTACAGTGAGGGGAAGTGTTACAGTGAGGGGCAGTGTTACAGTGAAGGGTGTTTCAGTGTTACAGTGAGGATGAATATTACAGTGAGGATCAGTGTTACAGTGAATGGCAGTGTTACAGTGAGGGGTGTATTCGTGTTACAGTGAGGATTAGTGTTAAAGTGATGGGCAGTGTTACAGTGAGGCCCAGCGTTACAGTAAGGGGCTGTATTACAGTGAGGGGTGTATCAGTGTTTACAGTGAGTATCAGTGTTACATTGAGGATCAGTGCTACAGTTAGGGGAAGTGTTACAGTGAGGGTCAGTGTTGCTGTGAGGGGTGGCGTTACAGTAAGGGGCAGTGTTACAGTAAGGATCAAGTGTTACAGTCAGGTGCAGTGTTACAGTGAGGCCCAGCATTACAGTAAGGGGCAGTATTACAGTGAGGGGTGTATCAGTGTTTAGAGTGAGTATCAGTGTTACATTGAGGATCAGTGCTACAGTTAGGGGAAGTGTTACAGTGAGGGGCAGTGTTGCTGTGAGGGGAGGCGTTACAGTAAGGGGCAGTGTTACAGTCAGGTGCAGTGTTTCAGTGAGGGGCAGTGTAACGGTGATGGGTGTATCAGTGTGACAATTAGGTTCAGCGTTACCGTGAGTGGCAGTGTTACAGTGTGTGGAAGTGTTACAGCGAGTGGCCATGTTACAGTGAAGTGCAGTGTTACAGTGAGGTTTGTATAAGCGTTAGAGTAAGGAATGGTTTTGCAGTGAATATCAGTGTTACAGTGAGGGTCAGTGTTGCGGTGAAGGGGCAGTGTTGCAGTGAGGGGCAGTGTTGCAGAGAAGGTCAGTGTTAAAGTAAAGATCAGTGTTACAGTGTGGTTAAGTGTTAGAGTGAGGGATGTATCAGTGTGACCGTGAGGATCAGTGTTACAGTGAGGGGCATGGTTACAGTTATGGGCAGTGTTATAATGAGCAGCAGTGTTAGAGTGAGGGGTGTATCAGTTTTACATTGAGGATCAATGTTAAAGTCAGGGGTAGTGTTAAATTGAGGGGAGGTGTTATAGTAAGGGGCGGTGTTATAGTGAGGGGTGCATCAGTGTTGCATTTTTGGGCAGTGTTACAGTGAGTAGTGTAACAGTGTTAAAGTGTGGATCAGTGTTACAGTGAAGGTCAGTGTTGCAGTGAGGATTAGTGTTACAGTGAGGTGCAGTGTTAAAATTAGGATCAGTGTTACAGTGAGTGTTGTATCAGTGTTACAGTGAGGGGAAGTGTTACAGTGAGGTGCAGTGTTACAGTTAGGATTAGTGTTACAGTGAGGAGCAGTGTTACAGTGAGGGGCAGTGTTACAGTGAGGATCAGTATTACGGTGAAGATCAGTGATACAGTGAGGAGCAGTGTTACAGTGAGGATCAGAGTTAAGGTGATGGGCAGTGTTACAGTGAGGCCCAGCATTACAGTGAGGGGCAGTGTTACAGTGATGGGCAGTGTTACAGTGAGGGGAAGTGTTACAGTGAGGATCAGTGTCACAGTGAGGGCAGTGTTACAGTGAGGGGCAGTGTTACAGTGAGGGGTGTATCAGTGTTACAGTGACAGGCAATGTTACAGTGAATGGTGTAACAGTGTTACAGCGAGGAGCAGTGTTACAGTGAGGGGCAGTGTTACAGTGAGGGTGTATTAGTGTTACAGTGAGGATCAGAGTTAAAGTGATGGGCAGTGTTACAGTGAGGCCCAGCATTACAGTGAGGGGCAGTGTTACAGTGATGGGCAGTGTTACAGTGAGGGGAAGTGTTACAGTGTGGGGAAATATTACAGTGAGGGGCAGTGTTACAGTGAGGATCAGTGTCACAGTGAGGGCAGTGTTACAGTGAGGGGCAGTGTTACAGTGAGGGGTGTATCAGTGTTACAGTGACAGGCAATGTTACAGTGAATGGTGTAACAGTGTTACAGCGAGGATCAGTGTTACAGTGAAGGTCAGTGTTAAAGAGAAGGTCAGTGTTACAGTGAGTGTTGCATCAGTGTGACAGTGAGGGGCAGTGTTACAGTGAAGATTAGTGTAACAGTGATGTGCAGTGTTACAGTGAGGGGTAGTGTTACAGTGAGGAGCAGTGTTACATTGAATATCAGTGTTATAATGAATATCAGTGTTACAGTGAGGATCAGTGTTACATTGAGGATCAGTGCTACAGTGAGGGTCAGTGTTACAGCGAGGGGCAGTGTTACAGTGAGGGGCAGTGACACAGTGAGGGGCAGTGTTACAGCGAGGAGCAGTGTTACAGTGAGGGGCAGTGTTACAGTGAGGAGCAGTGTTACAGTGAGGGGAAGTGTTACAGTGAGGATCAGTGTTACGGTGAATATCAGTGATACAGAGAGGATCTGTATTACAGTGAATATCAGTGGTACAGTGAGTGGTGTATCAGTGTTACAGTGATGTGCAGTGTTACAGTGAGGGGTAGTGTTACAGTGAGGAGCAGTGTTACATTGAATATCAGTGTTATAATGAATATCAGTGTTACAGTGAGGATCAGTGTTACATTGAGGATCAGTGCTACAGTGAGGGTCAGTGTTACAGCGAGGGGCAGTGTTACAGTGAGGGGCAGTGACACAGTGAGGGGCAGTGTTACAGCGAGGAGCAGTGTTACAGTGAGGGGCAGTGTTACAGTGAGGGGCAGTGTTACAGTGTGGGGAAATATTACAGTGGGGGCAGTGTTACAGTAAGTATCAGTGTTACAGATAGGTGCAGTGTTACAGTGAGGATGAATATTAGAGTGAGGATCAGTGTTACAGTGAGTGGCAGTGTTACAGTGAGGGTGTATTAGTGTTACAGTCAGGATCAGAGTTAAAGCGATGGGCAGTGTTACAGTGAGGCCCAGCGTTACAGTGAGGGGCAGCGTTACAGTGATGGGCAATGTTACAGTGAGGGACAGTGTTATAGTGGGTGGGGCAGTGTTACAGTGAGGATCAGTGTTACAGTGAGGGACGGTGTTACATTGAGGGGCAGTGTTACAGTGTGGGGAAATATTACAGTGAGGGGCAGTGTTACAGTGAGGATCAGTGTCACAGTGAAGGTCAGTGTTAAAGAGAAGGTCAGTGTTACAGTGAGTGTTGCATCAGTGTTACAGTGAGGGGCAGTGTTACAGTGAAGATTAGTGTAACAGTGATGTGCAGTGTTACAGTGAGGGGCAGTGTTACAGTGAGGAGCAGTGTTACAGTGAATATCAGTGTTATAATGAATATCAGTGTTACAGTGAGGATCAGTGTTACATTGAGGATCAGTGTTACAGTGAGGGGCAGTGTTACAGTGAGGGGCAGTGTTACAGCGAGGAGCAGTGTTACAGTGAGGGGCAGTGTTACAGTGAGGGGCAGTGTTACAGTGTGGGGAAATATTACAGTGGGGGCAGTGTTACAGTAAGTATCAGTGTTACAGATAGGGGCAGTGTTACAGTGAGGGGTGTTTCAGTGTTACAGTGAGGATGAATATTACAGTGAGGATCAGTGTTACAGTGAGTGGCAGTGTTACAGTGAGGGTGTATTAGTGTTACAGTGAGGATCAGAGTTAAGGTGATGGGCAGTGTTACAGTGAGGGGCAGTGTTACAGTGAAGGGTGTTTCAGTGTTACAGTGAGGATGAATATTACAGTGAGAATCAGTGTTACAGTGAATGGCAGTGTTACAGTGAGGGGTGTATTAGTGTTACTGTGAGGATTAGTGTTAAAGTGATGGGCAGTGTTACAGTGAGGCCCAGCGTTACAGTAAGGGGCTGTATTACAGTGAGGGGTGTATCAGTGTTTACAGTGAGTATCAGTGTTACATTGAGGATCAGTGCTACAGTTAGGGGAAGTGTTAGAGTGAGGTCAGTGTTGCTGTTAGGGGTGGCGTTACAGTAAGGGGCAGTGTTACAGTAAGGATCAGTGTTACAGTCAGGTGCAGTGTTACAATGAGGTTCAGTGTTACTTTGAGTGGCAGTGTAGCAGTGATGGGTGTATCAGTGTTACAATGAGGTTCAGTGTTACTGTGAGCGGCAGTATTACCGTGTGGGGAAATGTTACAGCGAGTGGCCATGTTACAGTGAAGTGCAGTGTTACAGTGAGGTTTGTATAACCATTAGAGTGAGGATCGGTGTTGCAGTGAATATCAGTGTTATAGTGAGGGTCAGTGATGTGGTGAGGGGGAAGTGTTGCAGTGAGGGGCAGTTTTACAGTGAGGGGAAGTGTTACAGTGAGGGTCAGTGTTACAGTGAGTATCTGTGTTACAGTGAGGGTCACTGTTGCCATGAGGATCAGGGTTACAATGAAGATCAGTGATACAGTGAGGATCAGTGTTACAGTGAGGGACGTGTTAATATGAGGATCAGCATTAAAGTGAGGCGTGTATCAGTATTACCGTGACGATCAGTGTTACAATGCAGTGCAGTGCTACAGTGAGAGGCAATGTTACAGTGAGAGGCAGTGTTACAGTGAGGGGCAATGTTACAGTGAGGGCCAGTGTTACAGTGAGGGGCAGTGTTGCAGTGTGGTGCAGAGCTACAGTGAGGGGCAATGTTACAGTGAGGGGCAGAGTTACAATAAGGATTATTGTTACAGTCAGGGGCAGTATTACAGCGAAGGGCGTATTACAGTGGGGGGCAGTGTTACATTAAGTATCAGTGTTATAGATAGGGGCAGTGTTACAGTGAGGGGCAGTGTTACAGGGAGGGGTGTTTCAGTGTTACAGTGACGATGAATATTACAGTGAGGATCAGTGTTACAGTGAGTGGCAGTGTTACAGTGAGGGGTGTATTAGTGTTACAGTGAGGATTAGTGTTAAAGTGATGGGCAGTGTTACAGTGAGGCCCAGCGTTACAGTGAGGGGCAGCGTTACAGTGATGGGCAGTGTTACAGTGAGGGACAGTGTTACAGTGGGTGGGGGCAGTGTTACAGTGAGGATCAGTGTTACAGTGAGGGACGGTGTTACATTGAGGGGCAGTGTTACAGTGTGGGGAAATATTACAGTGAGGGGCAGTGTTACAGTGAGGATCAGTGTCACAGTGAAGGTCAGTGTTAAAGAGAAGGTCAGTGTTACAGTGAGTGTTGCATCAGTGTTACAGTGAGGGGCAGTGTTACAGTGAAGATTAGTGTAACAGTGATGTGCAGTGTTACAGTGAGGGGCAGTGTTACAGTGAGGAGCAGTGTTACAGTGAATATCAGTGTTATAATGAATATCAGTGTTACAGTGAGGATCAGTGTTACATTGAGGATCAGTGTTACAGTGAATGGCAGTGTTACAGTGAGGGTGTATTAGTGTTACAGTGAGGATTAGGGTTAAAGTGATGGGCAGTGTTACAGTGAGGCCCAGCGTTACAGTAAGGTGCTGTATTACAGTGAGGGGTGTATCAGTGTTTACAGTGAGTATCAGTGTTACATTGAGGATCAGTGCTACAGTTAGGGGAAGTGTTACAGTGAGGGTCAGTGTTGCTGTGAGGGGAGGCATTACAGTAAGGGGCAGTGTTACAGTAAGGATCAGTGTTACAGTGAGGATCAGTGTTACAGATAGGGGCAGTGTTACAGTGAGGGGTGTTTCAGTGTTACAGTGAGGATGAATATTACAGCGAGGATCAGTGTTACAGTGAATGGCAGTGTTACAGTCAGGGTGTATTAGTGTTACAGTGAGGATCAGAGTTAAAGTGATGGGCAGTGTTACAGTGAGGCCCAGTGTTACAGTGAGGCACAGTGTCACAGCGATGGGCAGTGTTACATTGAGGGACAATGTTACAGTGGGGGGCAGTGTTACAGTGAGGATCAGTTTTACAGTGAGGGACAGTGTTACATTGAGGGGCAGTGTTACAGTGTGGGGAAATATTACCTGTGAGGGGCAGGGTTACGGTGAGGATCAGTGTTACAGTGAGGGGCAGTGTTACAGTGAGAGTGTATCAGTGTTACAGTGATAGGCAATGTTACAGTGAATGGTGTAACAGTGTTACAGTGAGGATCAGTGTTACAGTGAAGGTCAGTGTTAAAGAGAAGGTCAGTGTTACAGTTAGGGCCAGTGTTACAGTGAGTGTTGCATCAGTGTTACAGTGAGGGGCAGTGTTACAGTGAAGATTAGTGTAACGGTGATGCGCAGTGTTACAGTGAGGGGCAGTGTTACAGTGAGGGTCAGTGTTACAGTGAGGGGCAGTGTTTGAGTGAGGATCAGTGTTACAGTGAGGGTCAGTGTTACAGTGTGGGGAAATATGACAGTGTTTACAGTGAGGATCTGAGTTAAAGTGATGGGCAGTGTTACAGTGAGGATCAGTGTTACAGTGAGGGGCAGTGTTACAGTGTAGGGAAATATTACAGTGAGGGGCAGTGTTACATTGAGGATCAGTGTTACAGTGAGGGGCAGTGTTACAGTGAGGGGCAGTGTTACAGTGAGGGGAGTATCAGTGTTACAGTGACAGGCAATGTTACAGTTAATGGTGTAACAGTGTTACAGTGAGGATCAGTGTTACAGTGAATGGCAGTGTTACAGTGAGGGGTGTATTAGTGTTACAGTGAGGATTAGTGTTAAAGTGATGGGCAGTGTTACAGTGAGGCCCAGCGTTACAGTAAGGGGCTGTATTACAGTGAGGGGTGTATCAGTGTTTACAGTGAGTATCAGTGTTACATTGAGGATCAGTGCTACAGTTAGGGGAAGTGTTACACGAGGGTCAGTGTTGCTGTGAGGGGAGGCGTTACAGTAAGGGGCAGTGTTACAGTAAGGATCAGTATTACAGTCAGGTGCAGTGTTACAGTGAGGGGCAGTGTAACAGTGATGGGTGTATCAGTGTGACAATTAGGTTCAGCGTTACCGTGAGTGGCAGTGTAACAGTGTGTGGAAGTGTTACTGCGAGTGGCCATGTTATAGTGAAGTGCAGTGTTACAGTGAGGTTTGTATAAGCGTTAGAGTAAGGAATGGTGTTGCAGTGAATATCAGTGTTATAGTGAGGGTCAGTGTTGTGGTGAAGGGGCAGTGTTGCAGTGAGGGGCAGTGTTGCACAGAAGGTCAGTGTTAAAGTAAAGATCAGTGTTACAGTGTGGTTAAGTGTTAGAGTGAGGGATGTATCAGTGTGACCGTGAGGATCAGTGTTACAGTGAGGGGCAGTGTTACAGCGAGGAGCAGTGTTACAGCGAGTAGCAGTGTTACAGTGAGGAGCAGTGTTACAGTGAGGGGCAGTGTTACAGTGATGGACAGTGTTAAAGTGAGGGGCAGTGTTACATTGAGGGGCAGTGTTAACAGTGACGGATTTATCAGAGTTAAAATGAGGTTCAGTGTTAGAGTGAGGGGCAGTGTTAGAGTGAGGGGCAGTGTTACAGTTGGGGGCAGTGTTACAGCGAGGAGCAGTGTTACAGTGAGTGGCAGTGTTACAGTGAGGGACAGTGTTAAAGTGAGGGGCGGTGTTACATTGAGGGGCAGTGTTAACAGTGACGGATGTATCAGAGTTAAAATGAGGTTCAGTGTTACAGTGAGGATCAGTGTTACAGCGAGGAGCAGTGTTACAGCGAGGAGCAGTGTTAAAGTGAGGGGCAATGTTACATAGAGGGGCAGTGTTAACAGTGACGGATGTATCAGAGTTAAAATGAGGTTCAGTGTTAGAGTGAGGGGCAGTGTTAGAGCGAGGGGCAGTGTTACAGTTAGGGGCAGTGTTACAGCGAGGAGCAGTGTTACAGTGAGGGGCAGTGTTACAGTGAGGGACAGTGTTAAAGTGAGGGACAGTGTTACATTGAAGGGCAGTGTTAACAGTGACGGATGTATCAGAGTTAAAATGAGGTTCAGTGTTACAGTGAGGATCAGTGTTACAGCGAGGGGCAGTGTTACAGTGTGGGGAAATATTACAGTGGTGGCGGTGTTACTGTAAGGATCAGTGTTACAGATAGGGGCAGTGTTACAGTGAGGGGCAGTGTTACAGTGAGGGGTGTTTCAGTGTTACAGTGGGGATGAATATTACAGTGAGGATCAGTGTTACAGTGAATGACAGTGTTACAGTGAGGGTGTATTAGTGTTACAGTGAGGATTAGTGTTAAAGTGATGGGCAGTGTTACAGTGTGGCCCAGCGTTGCAGTAAGCGGCTGTATTACAGTGAGGGGTGTATCAGTGTTTACAGTGAGTATCAGTGTTACATTGAGGATCAGTGCTACAGTTAGGGAAAGTGTTACAGTGAGGGCCAGTGTTGCTGTGAGGGGAGGTGTTACAGTAAGGGGCAGTGTTACAGTAAGGATCAGTGTTACAGATAGGGGCAGTGTTACAGTGAGGGGTGTTTCAGTGAGGATGAATATTACAGCGAGGATCAGTGTTACAGTGAGTGGCAGTGTTACAGTCAGGGTGTATTAGTGTTACAGTGAGGATCAGAGTTAAAGTGATGGGCAGTGTTACAGTGAGGCCCAGAGTTACAGTGAGGCACAGTGTCACAGTGATGGGCAGTGTTACAGTGGGGGACAATGTTACAGTGGGGGGCAGTGTTACAGTGAGGGGCAGTGTTACAGCGAGGAGCAATGTTACAGTGAGGGGCAGTGTTACAGTGAGGGGCAGTGTTACAGTGTGGGGAAATATTACAGTGGGGGGCAGTGTTACAGTAAGTATCAGTGTTACAGATAGGGGCAGTGTTACAGTGAGGGGTGTTTCAGTGTTACAGTGAGGATGAATATTACAGTGAGGATCAGTGTTACAGTGAGTGGCAGTGTTACAGTGAGGGTGTATTAGTGTTACAGTGAGGATCAGAGTTAAGGTGATGGGCAGTGTTACAGTGAGGGGCAGTGTTACAGTGAAGGGTGTTTCAGTGTTACAGTGAGGATGAATATTACAGTGAGAATCAGTGTTACAGTGAATGGCAGTGTTACAGTGAGGGGTGTATTAGTGTTACAGTGAGGATTAGTGTTAAAGTGATGGGCAGTGTTACAGTGAGGCCCAGCGTTACAGTAAGGGGCTGTATTACAGTGAGGGGTGTATCAGTGTTTACAGTGAGTATCAGTGTTACATTGAGGATCAGTGCTACAGTTAGGGGAAGTGTTAGAGTGAGGTCAGTGTTGCTGTTAGGGGTGGCGTTACAGTAAGGGGCAGTGTTACAGTAAGGATCAGTGTTACAGTCAGGTGCAGTGTTACAATGAGGTTCAGTGTTACTTTGAGTGGCAGTGTAGCAGTGATGGGTGTATCAGTGTTACAATGAGGTTCAGTGTTACTGTGAGCGGCAGTGTTACCGTGTGGGGAAATGTTACAGCGAGTGGCCATGTTACAGTGAAGTGCAGTGTTACAGTGAGGTTTGTATAACCATTAGAGTGAGGATCGGTGTTGCAGTGAATATCAGTGTTATAGTGAGGGTCAGTGATGTGGTGAGGGGGAAGTGTTGCAGTGAGGGGCAGTTTTACAGTGAGGGGAAGTGTTACAGTGAGGGTCAGTGTTACAGTGAGTATCTGTGTTACAGTGAGGGTCACTGTTGCCATGAGGATCAGGGTTACAATGAAGATCAGTGATACAGTGAGGATCAGTGTTACAGTGAGGGACGTGTTAATATGAGGATCAGCATTAAAGTGAGGCGTGTATCAGTATTACCGTGATGATCAGTGTTTCAATGTGGTGCAGTGCTACAGTGAGAGGCAATGTTACAGTGAGAGGCAGTGTTACAGTGAGGGGCAATGTTACAGTGAGGGCCAGTGTTACAGTGAGGGGCAGTGTTGCAGTGTGGTGCAGAGCTACAGTGAGGGGCAATGTTACAGTGAGGGGCAGAGTTACAATAAGGATTATTGTTACAGTCAGGGGCAGTATTACAGCGAAGGGCGTATTACAGTGGGGGGCAGTGTTACATTAAGTATCAGTGTTACAGATAGGGGCAGTGTTACAGTGAGGGGCAGTGTTACAGGGAGGGGTGTTTCAGTGTTACAGTGACGATGAATATTACAGTGAGGATCAGTGTTACAGTGAGTGGCAGTGTTACAGTGAGGGGTGTATTAGTGTTACAGTGAGGATTAGTGTTAAAGTGATGGGCAGTGTTACAGTGAGGGGTGTATTAGTGTTACAGTGAGGATCAGAGTTAAAGTGATGGGCAGTGTTACAGTGAGGGGTGTATTAGTGTTACAGTGAGGATCAGAGTTAAAGTGATGGGCAGTGTTACAGTGAGGCCCAGCGTTACAGTGAGGGGCAGCGTTACAGTGATGGGCAGTGTTACAGTGAGGGACAGTGTTACAGTGGGTGGGGGCAGTGTTACAGTGAGGATCAGTGTTACAGTGAGGGACGGTGTTACATTGAGGGGCAGTGTTACAGTGTGGGGAAATATTACAGTGAGGGGCAGTGTTACAGTGAGGATCAGTGTCACAGTGAAGGTCAGTGTTAAAGAGAAGGTCAGTGTTACAGTGAGTGTTGCATCAGTGTTACAGTGAGGGGCAGTGTTACAGTGAAGATTAGTGTAACAGTGATGTGCAGTGTTACAGTGAGGGGCAGTGTTACAGTGAGGAGCAGTGTTACAGTGAATATCAGTGTTATAATGAATATCAGTGTTACAGTGAGGATCAGTGTTAAAGTGATGGGCAGTGTTACAGTGAGGCCCAGCGTTACAGTAAGGTGCTGTATTACAGTGAGGGGTGTATCAGTGTTTACAGTGAGTATCAGTGTTACATTGAGGATCAGTGCTACAGTTAGGGGAAGTGTTACAGTGAGGGTCAGTGTTACAGTGAGGGGTGTTTCAGTGTTCCAGTGAGGATGAATATTACAGCGAGGATCAGTGTTACAGTGAATGGCAGTGTTACAGTCAGGGTGTATTAGTGTTACAGTGAGGATCAGAGTTAAAGTGATGGGCAGTGTTACAGTGAGGCCCAGTGTTACAGTGAGGCACAGTGTCACAGCGATGGGCAGTGTTACAGTGAGGGACAATGTTACAGTGGGGGGCAGTGTTACAGTGAGGATCAGTTTTACAGTGAGGGACAGTGTTACATTGAGGGGCAGTGTTACAGTGTGGGGAAATATTACCTGTGAGGGGCAGGGTTACGGTGAGGATCAGTGTTACAGTGAGGGGCAGTGTTACAGTGAGGGGCAGTGTTACAGTGAGAGTGTATCAGTGTTACAGTGATAGGCAATGTTACAGTGAATGGTGTAACAGTTTTACAGTGAGGATCAGTGTTACAGTGAAGGTCAGTGTTAAAGAGAAGGTCAGTGTTACAGTTAGGGCCAGTGTTACAGTGAGTTTTGCATCAGTGTGACAGTGAGAGCCAGTGTTACAGTGAAGATCAGTGTAACAGTGATGCGCAGTGTTACAGTGAGGGACAGTGTTACAGTGAGGGTCAGTGTTACAGTGAGGGGCAGTGTTAAAGTGAGGATCAGTGTTACAGTGAGGGGAAGTGTTCGAGTGAGGATCAGTGTTACAGTGAGTGTCAGTGTTACAGTGTGGGGAAATATGACAGTGTTTACAGTGAGGATCTGAGTTAAAGTGATGGGCAGTGTTACAGTGAGGATCAGTGTTACAGTGAGGGGCAGTGTTACAGTGTAGGGAAATATTACAGTGGGGGCAGTGTTACAGTAAGTATCAGTGTTACAGATAGGGGCAGTGTTACAGTGAGGGGCAGTGTTACAGTGAGGGGTGTTTCAGTGTTACAGTGAGGATGAATATTACAGTGAGGATCAGAGTTAAAGTGATGGGCAGTGTTACAGTGAGGCCCAGTGTTACAGTGAGGCACAGTGTCACAGTGATGGGCAGTGTTACAGTGAGGGACAATGTTACAGTGGGGGCAGTGTTACAGTGAGGATCAGTTTTACAGTGAGGGACAGTGTTACATTGAGGGGCAGTGTTACAGTGTGGGGAAATATTACCTGTGAGGGGCAGGGTTACGGTGAGGATCAGTGTTACAGTGAGGGGCAGTGTTACAGTGAGGGGCAGTGTTACAGTGAGAGTGTATCAGTGTTACAGTGATAGGCAATGTTACAGTGAATGGTGTAACAGTTTTACAGTGAGGATCAGTGTTACAGTGAAGGTCAGTGTTAAAGAGAAGGTCAGGGTTACAGTGAGGGCCAGTGTTACAGTGAGTGTTGCATCAGTGTTACAGTGAGGGGCAGTGTTACAGTGAAGATTAGTGTAACAGTGATGTGCAGTGTTACAGTGATGCGCAGTGTTACAGTGAGGGTCAGTGTTACAGTGAGGGGCAGTGTTATAGTGAGGATCAGTGTTACAGTGAGGGGAAGTGTTCGAGTGAGGATCAGTGTTACAGTGAGGGTCAGTGTTACAGTGTGGGGAAATATGACAGTGTTTACTGTGAGGATCTGAGTTAAAGTGATGGGCAGTGTTACAGTGAGGATCAGTGTTAGAGTGAGGGGCAGTGTTACAGTGAGGGGTGTTTCAGTGTTACAGTGAGGATGAATATTACAGTGAGGATCAGTGTTACAGTGAATGGCAGTGTTACAGTGAGGGGTGTATTAGTGTTACAGTGAGGATTAGTGTTAAAGTGATGGGCAGTGTTACAGTGAGGCCCAGCGTTACAATAAGGGGCTGTATTACAGTGAGGGGTGTATCAGTGTTTACAGTGAGTATCAGTGTTACATTGAGGATCAGTGCTACAGTTAGGGGAAGTGTTACAGTGAGGGTCAGTGTTGCTGTGAGGGGAGGCGTTACAGTAAGGGGCAGTGTTACAGTCAGGTGCAGTGTTACAGTGAGGGGCAGTGTAACAGTGATGGGTGTATCAGTGTGACAATTAGGTTCAGCGTTACCGTGAGTGGCAGTGTTACAGTGTGGGGAAGTGTTACAGCGAGTGGCCATGTTACAGTGAAGTGCAGTGTTACAGTGAGGTTTGTATAAGCGTTAGAGTAAGGAACGGTGTTGCAGTGAATATCAGTGTTATAGTGAAGGTCAGTGTTGCGGTGAAGGGGCAGTATTGCAGTGAGGGGCAGTGTTGCAGAGAAGGTCAGTGTTAAAGTAATGATCAGTGTTACAGTGTGGTTAAGTGTTAGAGTGGGGGATGTATCAGTGTGACCGTGAGGATCAGTGTTACAGTGAGGGGCAGTGTTACAGCGAGGAGCAGTGTTACAGCGAGGAGCAGTGTTACAGTGAGGAGCAGTGTTACAGTGAGGGGCAGTGTTACAGTGAGGGACAGTGTTAAAGTGAGGGGCAGTGTTACATTGAGGGGAAGTGTTAACAGTGATGGATGTATCAGAGTTAAAATGAGGTTCAGTGTTACAGTGAGGATCAGTGTTACAGTGAGGGGCAGTGTTACAGTGTGGGGAAATATTACAGTGGTGGCAGTGTTACAGTAAGTATCAGTGTTACAGATAGGGGCAGTGTTACAGTGAGGGGCAGTGTTAAAGTGATGGGCAGTGTTACAGTGAGGCCCAGCGTTACAGTAAGGTGCTGTATTACAGTGAGGGGTGTATCAGTTTTTACAGTGAGTATCAGTGTTACATTGAGGATCAGTGCTACAGTTAGGGGAAGTGTTACAGTGAGGGTCAGTGTTGCTGTGAGGGGAGGCGTTACAGTAAGGGGCAGTGTTACAGTAAGGATCAGTGTTACATATAGGGGCAGTGTTACAGTGAGGGGTGTTTCAGTGTTACAGTGAGGATGAATATTACAGCGAGGATCAGTGTTACAGTGAGTGGCAGTGTTACAGTCAGGGTGTATTAGTGTTACAGTGAGGATCAGAGTTAAAGTGATGGGCAGTGTTACAGAGAGGCCCAGTGTTACAGTGAGGCACAGTGTTACAGTGACGGGCAGTGTTACAGTGAGGGACAATGTTACAGTGGGGGGAAGTGTTACAGTGAGGATCAGTTTTACAGTGAGGGACAGTGTTACAGTGAGGGGCAGTGTTACAGTGAGAGTGTATCAGTGTTACAGTGATAGGCAATGTTACAGTGAATGGTGTAACAGTGTTACAGTGAGGATCAGTGTTACAGTGAAGGTCAGTGTTAAAGAGAAGGTCAGTGTTACAGTTAGGGCCAGTGTTACAGTGAGTTTTGCATCAGTGTTACCGTGAGTGGCAGTGTTACAGTGTGTGGAAGTGTTACAGCGAGTGGCCATGTTACAGTGAAGTGCAGTGTTACAGTGAGGTTTGTACAAGCGTTAGAGTAAGGAATGGTGTTGCAGTGAATATCAGTGTTATAGTGAGGGTCAGTGTTGCGGTGAAGGGGCAGTGTTGCAGTGAGGGGCAGTGTTGCACAGAAGGTCAGTGTTAAAGTAAAGATCAGTGTTACAGTGTGGTTAAGTGTTAGAGTGAGGGATGTATCAGTGTGACCGTGAGGATCAGTGTTACAGTGAGGGGCAGTGTTACAGCGAGGAGCAGTGTTACAGCGAGGAACAGTGTTACAGTGAGGAGCAGTGTTACAGTGAGGGGCAGTGTTACAGTGATGGACAGTGTTAAAGTGAGGGGCAGTGTTACATTGAGGGGCAGTGTTAACAGTGACGGATTTATCAGAGTTAAAATGAGGATCGGTGTTACAGTGAGGGGCAGTGTTACAGTGAGGGGCAGTGTTACAGTGAGAGTGTATCAGTGTTACAGTGATAGGCAATGTTACAGTGAATGGTGTAACAGTGTTACAGTGAGGATCAGTGTTACAGTGAAGGTCAGTGTTAAAGAGAAGGTCAGGGTTACAGTGAGGGCCAGTGTTACAGTGAGTGTTGCATCAGTGTTACAGTGAGGGGCAGTGTTACAGTGAGGGGCAGTGTTATAGTGAGGATCAGTGTTACAGTGAGGGGAAGTGTTCGAGTGAGGATCAGTGTTACAGTGAGGGTCAGTGTTACAGTGTGGGGAAATATGACAGTGTTTACTGTGAGGATCTGAGTTAAAGTGATGGGCAGTGTTACAGTGAGGATCAGTGTTAGAGTGAGGGGCAGTGTTACAGTGAGGGGTGTTTCAGTGTTACAGTGAGGATGAATATTACAGTGAGGATCAGTGTTACAGTGAATGGCAGTGTTACAGTGAGGGGTGTATTAGTGTTACAGTGAGGATTAGTGTTAAAGTGATGGGCAGTGTTACAGTGAGGCCCAGCGTTACAATAAGGGGCTGTATTACAGTGAGGGGTGTATCAGTGTTTACAGTGAGTATCAGTGTTACATTGAGGATCAGTGCTACAGTTAGGGGAAGTGTTACAGTGAGGGGCAGTGTTGCTGTGAGGGGAGGCGTTACAGTAAGGGGCAGTGTTACAGTCAGGTGCAGTGTTACAGTGAGGGGCAGTGTAACAGTGATGGGTGTATCAGTGTGACAATTAGGTTCAGCGTTACCGTGAGTGGCAGTGTTACAGTGTGGGGAAGTGTTACAGCGAGTGGCCATGTTACAGTGAAGTGCAGTGTTACAGTGAGGTTTGTATAAGCGTTAGAGTAAGGAACGGTGTTGCAGTGAATATCAGTGTTATAGTGAAGGTCAGTGTTGCGGTGAAGGGGCAGTATTGCAGTGAGGGGCAGTGTTGCAGAGAAGGTCAGTGTTAAAGTAATGATCAGTGTTACAGTGTGGTTAAGTGTTAGAGTGGGGGATGTATCAGTGTGAACGTGAGGATCAGTGTTACAGTGAGGGGCAGTGTTACAGCGAGGAGCAGTGTTACAGCGAGGAGCAGTGTTACAGTGAGGAGCAGTGTTACAGTGAGGGGCAGTGTTACAGTGAGGGACAGTGTTAAAGTGAGGGGCAGTGTTGCATTGAGGGGCAGTGTTAACAGTGATGGATGTATCAGAGTTAAAATGAAGTTCAGTGTTACAGTGAGGATCAGTGTTACAGTGAGGGGCAGTGTTACAGTGTGGGGAAATGTTACAGTGGTGGCAGTGTTAGAGTAAGTATCAGTGTTACAGATAGGGGCAGTGTTACAGTGAGGGGCGGTGTTACAGTAAGGGGTGTTTCAATGTTACAGTGAGGATGAATATTACAGTGAGGATCAGTTTTACAGTGAGGGACAGTGTTACATTGAGGGGCAGTGTTACAGTGTGTGGAAATATTACAGTGAGGGGCAGTGTTACGGTGAGGATCAGTGTTACAGTGAGGGGCAGTGTTACAGTGAGGGGCAGTGTTACAGTGAGAGTGTATCAGTGTTACAGTGATAGGCAATGTTACAGTGAATGGTGTAACAGTGTTACAGTGAGGATCAGTGTTACAGTGAAGGTCAGTGTTACAGTGAGTGTTGCATCAGTGTTACAGTGAGGGGCAGTGTTAGAGTGAGGGGCAGTGTTACAGTGAGGGACGGTGTTACATTGAGGGGCAGTGTTACAGTGTGGGGAAATATTACAGTGAGGGGCAGTGTTACAGTGAGGATCAGTGTTACAGTGAGGGACGGTGTTACATTGAGGGGCAGTGTTACAGTGTGGGGAAATATTACAGTGAGGGTGTATTAGTGTTACAGTGAGGATCAGTGTCACAGTGAAGGTCAGTGTTAAAGAGAAGGTCAGTGTTACAGTGAGTGTTGCATCAGTGTTACAGTGAGGGGCAGTGTTACAGTGAAGATTAGTGTAACAGTGATGTGCAGTGTTACAGTGAGGGGCAGTGTTACAGTGAGGAGCAGTGTTACAGTGAATATCAGTGTTATAATGAATATCAGTGTTACAGTGAGGATCAGTGTTACATTGAGGATCGGTGTTACAGTGAATGGCAGTGTTACAGTGAGGGTGTATTAGTGTTACAGTGAGGATTAGTGTTAAAGTGATGGGCAGTGTTACAGTGAGGCCCAGTGTTACAGTAAGGATCAGTGTTACAGTAAGGATCAGTGTTACAGATAGGGGCAGTGTTACAGTGAGGGGTGTTTCAGTGTTACAGTGAGGATGAATATTACAGCGAGGATCAGTGTTACAGTGAATGGCAGTGTTACAGTCAGGGTGTATTAGTGTTACAGTGAGGATCAGAGTTAAAGTGATGGGCAGTGTTACAGTGAGGCCCAGTGTTACAGTGAGGCACAGTGTCACAGCGATGGGCAGTGTTACAGTGAGGGACAATGTTACAGTGGGGGGCAGTGTTACAGTGAGGATCAGTTTTACAGTGAGGGACAGTGTTACATTGAGGGGCAGTGTTACAGTGTGGGGAAATATTACCTGTGAGGGGCAGGGTTACGGTGAGGATCAGTGTTACAGTGAGGGGCAGTGTTACAGTGAGGGGCAGTGTTACAGTGAGAGTGTATCAGTGTTACAGTGATAGGCAATGTTACAGTGAATGGTGTAACAGTGTTACAGTGAGGATCAGTGTTACAGTGAAGGTCAGTGTTAAAGAGAAGGTCAGTGTTACAGTTAGGGCCAGTGTTACAGTGAGTGTTGCATCAGTGTTACAGTGAGGGGCAGTGTTACAGTGAAGATTAGTGTAACGGTGATGCGCAGTGTTACAGTGAGGGGCAGTGTTACAGTGAGGGTCAGTGTTACAGTGAGGGGCAGTGTTAGAGTGAGGATCAGTGTTACAGTGAGGTGAAGTGTTTGAGTGAGGATCAGTGTTACAGTGAGGGTCAGTGTTACAGTGTGGGGAAATATGACAGTGTTTACAGTGAGGATCAAAGTTAAAGTGATGGGCAGTGTTACAGTGAGGATCAGTGTTACAGTGAGGGGCAGTGTTACAGTGTAGGGAAATATTACAGTGAGGGGCAGTGTTACATTGAGGATCAGTGTTACAGTGAGGGGCAGTGTTACAGTGAGGGGCAGTGTTACAGTGAGGGGCAGTGTTACAGTGAGGGGAGTATCAGTGTTACAGTGACAGGCAATGTTACAGTTAATGGTGTAACAGTGTTACAGTGAGGATCAGTGTTACAGTGAATGGCAGTGTTACAGTGAGGGGTGTATTAGTGTTACAGTGAGGATTAGTGTTAAAGTGATGGGCAGTGTTACAGTGAGGCCCAGCGTTACAGTAAGGGGCTGTATTACAGTGAGGGGTGTATCAGTGTTTACAGTGAGTATCAGTGTTACATTGAGGATCAGTGCTACAGTTAGGGGAAGTGTTACAGTGAGGGTCAGTGTTGCTGTGAGGGGAGGCGTTACAGTAAGGGGCAGTGTTACAGTAAGGATCAGTATTACAGTCAGGTGCAGTGTTACAGTGAGGGGCAGTGTAACAGTGATGGGTGTATCAGTGTGACAATTAGGTTCAGCGTTACCGTGAGTGGCAGTGTAACAGTGTGTGGAAGTGTTACTGCGAGTGGCCATGTTATAGTGAAGTGCAGTGTTACAGTGAGGTTTGTATAAGCGTTAGAGTAAGGAATGGTGTTGCAGTGAATATCAGTGTTATAGTGAGGGTCAGTGTTGTGGTGAAGGGGCAGTGTTGCAGTGAGGGGCAGTGTTGCACAGAAGGTCAGTGTTAAAGTAAAGATCAGTGTTACAGTGTGGTTAAGTGTTAGAGTGAGGGATGTATCAGTGTGACCGTGAGGATCAGTGTTACAGTGAGGGGCAGTGTTACAGCGAGGAGCAGTGTTACAGCGAGTAGCAGTGTTACAGTGAGGAGCAGTGTTACAGTGAGGGGCAGTGTTACAGTGATGGACAGTGTTAAAGTGAGGGGCAGTGTTACATTGAGGGGCAGTGTTAACAGTGACGGATTTATCAGAGTTAAAATGAGGTTCAGTGTTAGAGTGAGGGGCAGTGTTAGAGTGAGGGGCAGTGTTAAAGTGAGGGGCGGTGTTACATTGAGGGGCAGTGTTAACAGTGACGGATGTATCAGAGTTAAAATGAGGTTCAGTATTACAGTGAGGGGCAGTGTTACAGTGTGGGGAAATATTACAGTGGTGGCAGTGTTACAGTAAGTATCGGTGTTACAGATAGGGGCAGTGTTACAGTGAGGGGCAGTGTTACAGTGAGGGGTGTTTCAGTGTTACAGTGAGGATGAATATTACAGTGAGGATCAGTGTTACAGTGAATGGCAGTGTTACAGTGAGGGTGTATTAGTGTTACAGTGAGGATTAGTGTTAAAGTGATGGGCAGTGTTACAGTGAGGCCCAGCGTTACAGTAAGGTGCTGTATTACAGTGAGGGGTGTATCAGTGTTTACAGTGAGTATCAGTGTTACATTGAGGATCAGTGCTACAGTTAGGGAAAGTGTTACAGTGAGGGTCAGTGTTGCTGTGAGGGGAGGTGTTACAGTAAGGGGCAGTGTTACAGTAAGGATCAGTGTTACAGATAGGGGCAGTGTTACAGTGAGGGGTGTTTCAGTGAGGATGAATATTACAGCGAGGATCAGTGTTACAGTGAGTGGCAGTGTTACAGTCAGGGTGTATTAGTGTTACAGTGAGGATCAGAGTTAAAGTGATGGGCAGTGTTACAGTGAGGCCCAGAGTTACAGTGAGGCACAGTGTCACAGTGATGGGCAGTGTTACAGTGGGGGACAATGTTACAGTGGGGGGCAGTGTTACAGTGAGGATCAGTTTTACAGTGAGGGATAGTGTTACATTGAGGGGCAGTGTTACAGTGTGGGGAAATATTACCTGTGAGGGGCAGGGTTACGGTGAGGATCAGTGTTACAGTGAGGGGCAGTGTTACAGTGAGGGGCAGAGTTACAGTGAGAATGTATCAGTGTTACAGCGATAGGCAATGTTACAGTGAATGGTGTAACAGTGTTACAGTGAGGATCAGTGTTACAGTGAAGGTCAGTGTTAAAGAGAAGGTCAGTGTTAGAGTTAGGGCCAGTGTTACAGTGAGTGTTGCATCAGTGTTACAGTGAGGGGCAGTGTTACAGTGAAGATTAGTGTAACAGTGATGCGCAGTGTTACAGTGAGGGGCAGTGTTACAGTGAGGGTCAGTGTTACAGTGAGGGGCAGTGTTAGAGTGAGGATCAGTGTTACAGTGAGGGGAAGTGTTACAGTGAATGGCAGTGTTACAGTGAGGGTGTATTAGTGTTACAGTGAGGATTAGTGTTAAAGTGATGGGCAGTGTTACAGTGAGGCCCAGCGTTACAGTAAGGTGCTGTATTACAGTGAGGGGTGTATCAGTGTTTACAGTGAGTATCAGTGTTACATTGAGGATCAGTGCTACAGTTAGGGGAAGTGTTACAGTGAGGGTCAGTGTTACATATAGGGGCAGTGTTACAGTGAGGGGTGTTTCAGTGTTACAGTGAGGATGAATATTACAGCGAGGATCAGTGTTACAGTGAGTGGCAGTGTTACAGTCAGGGTGTATTAGTGTTACAGTGAGGATCAGAGTTAAAGTGATGGGCAGTGTTACAGTGAGGCCCAGTTTTACAGTGAGGCACAGTGTTACAGTGATGGGCAGTGTTACAGTGAGGGACAATGTTACAATGGGGGGGCAGTGTTACAGTGAGGATCAGTTTTACAGTGAGGGACAGTGTTACATTGAGGGGCAGTGTTACAGTGTGGGGAAATATTACCTGTGAGGGGCAGGGTTACGGTGAGGATCAGTGTTACAGTGAGGGGCAGTGTTACAGTGAGGGGCAGTGTTACAGTGAGAGTGTATCAGTGTTACAGTGATAGGCAATGTTACAGTGAATGGTGTAACAGTTTTACAGTGAGGATCAGTGTTACAGTGAAGGTCAGTGTTAAAGAGAAGGTCAGTGTTACAGTTAGGGCCAGTGTTACAGTGAGTTTTGCATCAGTGTTACAGTGAGGGGCAGTGTTACAGTGAAGATTAGTGTAACAGTGATGCGCAGTGTTACAGTGAGGGACAGTTTTACAGTGAGGGTCAGTGTTACAGTGAGGGGCAGTGTTAAAGTGAGGATCAGTGTTACAGTGAGGGGAAGTGTTCGAGTGAGGATCAGTGTTACAGTGAGGGTCAGTGTTGCAGTGTGGGGAAATATGACAGTGTTTACAGTGAGGATCTGAGTTAAAGTGATGGGCAGTGTTACAGTGAGGATCAGTGTTACAGTGAGGGGCAGTGTTACAGTGTAGGGAAATATTACAGTGGGGGCAGTGTTACAGTAAGTATCAGTGTTACAGATAGGGGCAGTGTTACAGTAAGGGGCAGTGTTACAGTGAGGGGTGTTTCAGTGTTACAGTGAGGATGAATATTACAGTGAGGATCAGTGTTATAGTGAATGGCAGTGTTACAGTGAGGGGTGTATTAGTGTTACAGTGAGGATCAGAGTTAAAGTGATGGGCAGTGTTACAGTGAGGCCCAGTGTTACAGTGAGGCACAGTGTCACAGTGATGGGCAGTGTTACAGTGAGGATCAGTTTTACAGTGAGGGACAGTGTTACATTGAGGGGCAGTGTTACAGTGTGGGGAAATATTACCTGTGAGGGGCAGGGTTACAGTGAGGATCGGTGTTACAGTGAGGGGCAGTGTTACAGTGAGGGGCAGTGTTACAGTGAGAGTGTATCAGTGTTACAGTGATAGGCAATGTTACAGTGAATGGTGTAACAGTGTTACAGTGAGGATCAGTGTTACAGTGAAGGTCAGTGTTAAAGAGAAGGTCAGGGTTACAGTGAGGGCCAGTGTAACAGTGAGATTGCATCAGTGTTACAGTGAGGGGCAGTGTTACAGTGAGGGGCAGTGTTATAGTGAGGATCAGTGTTACAGTGAGGGGAAGTGTTCGAGTGAGGATCAGTGTTACAGTGAGGGTCAGTGTTACAGTGTGGGGAAATATGACGGTGTTTACTGTGAGGATCTGAGTTAAAGTGATGGGCAGTGTTACAGTGAGGATCAGTGTTAGAGTGAGGGGCAGTGTTACAGTGAGGGGTGTTTCAGTGTTACAGTGAGGATGAATATTACAGTGAGGATCAGTGTTACAGTGAATGGCAGTGTTACAGTGAGGGGTGTATTAGTGTTACAGTGAGGATTAGTGTTAAAGTGATGGGCAGTGTTACAGTGAGGCCCAGCGTTACAATAAGGGGCTGTATTACAGTGAGGGGTGTATCAGTGTTTACAGTGAGTATCAGTGTTACATTGAGGATCAGTGCTACAGTTAGGGGAAGTGTTACAGTGAGGGTCAGTGTTGCTGTGAGGGGAGGCGTTACAGTAAGGGGCAGTGTTACAGTCAGGTGCAGTGTTACAGTGAGGGGCAGTGTAACAGTGATGGGTGTATCAGTGTGACAATTAGGTTCAGCGTTACCGTGAGTGGCAGTGTTACAGTGTGGGGAAGTGTTACAGCGAGTGGCCATGTTACAGTGAAGTGCAGTGTTACAGTGAGGTTTGTATAAGCGTTAGAGTAAGGAACGGTGTTGCAGTGAATATCAGTGTTATAGTGAAGGTCAGTGTTGCGGTGAAGGGGCAGTATTGCAGTGAGGGGCAGTGTTGCAGAGAAGGTCAGTGTTAAAGTAATGATCAGTGTTACAGTGTGGTTAAGTGTTAGAGTGGGGGATGTATCAGTGTGACCGTGAGGATCAGTGTTACAGTGAGGGGCAGTGTTACAGCGAGGAGCAGTGTTACAGCGAGGAGCAGTGTTACAGTGAGGAGCAGTGTTACAGTGAGGGGCAGTGTTACAGTGAGGGACAGTGTTAAAGTGAGGGGCAGTGTTGCATTGAGGGGCAGTGTTAACAGTGATGGATGTATCAGAGTTAAAATGAGGTTCAGTGTTACAGTGAGGATCAGTGTTACAGTGAGGGGCAGTGTTACAGTGTGGGGAAATGTTACAGTGGTGGCAGTGTTAGAGTAAGTATCAGTGTTACAGATAGGGGCAGTGTTACAGTGAGGGGCGGTGTTACAGTAAGGGGTGTTTCAATGTTACAGTGAGGATGAATATTACAGTGAGGATCAGTTTTACAGTGAGGGACAGTGTTACATTGAGGGGCAGTGTTACAGTGTGTGGAAATATTACAGTGAGGGGCAGTGTTACGGTGAGGATCAGTGTTACAGTGAGGGGCAGTGTTACAGTGAGGGACAGTGTTACAGTGAGAGTGTATCAGTGTTACAGTGATAGGCAATGTTACAGTGAATGGTGTAACAGTGTTACAGTGAGGATCAGTGTTACAGTGAAGGTCAGTGTTACAGTGAGTGTTGCATCAGTGTTACAGTGAGGGGCAGTGTTACAGTGAAGATTAGTGTAACAGTGATGCGCAGTGTTACAGTGAGGGGAAGTGTTACAGTGAGGGGCAGTGTTACAGTGAAGGGTGTTTCAGTGTTACAGTGAGGATGAATATTACAGTGAGGATCAATGTTACAGTGAATGGCAGTGTTACAGTGAGGGGTGTATTCGTGTTACAGTGAGGATTAGTGTTAAAGTGATGGGCAGTGTTACAGTGAGGCCCAGCGTTACAGTAAGGGGCTGTATTACAGTGAGGGGTGTATCAGTGTTTACAGTGTGTATCAGTGTTACATTGAGGATCAGTGCTACAGTTAGGGGAAGTGTTACAGTGAGGGTCAGTGTTGCTGTGAGGGGTGGCGTTACAGTAAGGGGCAGTGTTACAGTAAGGATCAAGTGTTACAGTCAGGTGCAGTGTTACAGTGAGGCCCAGCATTACAGTAAGGGGCAGTATTACAGTGAGGGGTGTATCAGTGTTTAGAGTGAGTATCAGTGTTACATTGAGGATCAGTGCTACAGTTAGGGGAAGTGTTACAGTGAGGGGCAGTGTTGCTGTGAGGGGAGGCGTTACAGTAAGGGGCAGTGTTACAGTCAGGTGCAGTGTTTCAGTGAGGGGCAGTGTAACGGTGATGGGTGTATCAGTGTGACAATTAGGTTCAGCGTTACCGTGAGTGGCAGTGTTACAGTGTGTGGAAGTGTTACAGCGAGTGGCCATGTTACAGTGAAGTGCAGTGTTACAGTGAGGTTTGTATAAGCGTTAGAGTAAGGAATGGTTTTGCAGTGAATATCAGTGTTATAGTGAGGGTCAGTGTTGCGGTGAATGGGCAGTGTTGCAGTGAGGGGCAGTGTTGCAGAGAAGGTCAGTGTTAAAGTAAAGATCAGTGTTACAGTGTGGTTAAGTGTTAGAGTGAGGGATGTATCAGTGTGACCGTGAGGATCAGTGTTACAGTGAGGGGCAGTGTTAAAGTGAGGATCAGTGTTACAGTGAGGGGAAGTGTTCGAGTGAGGATCAGTGTTACAGTGAGGGTCAGTGTTGCAGTGTGGGGAAATATGACAGTGTTTACAGTGAGGATCTGAGTTAAAGTGATGGGCAGTGTTACAGTGAGGATCAGTGTTACAGTGAGGGGCAGTGTTACAGTGTAGGGAAATATTACAGTGGGGGCAGTGTTACAGTAAGTATCAGTGTTACAGATAGGGGCAGTGTTACAGTGAGGGGCAGTGTTACAGTGAGGGGTGTTTCAGTGTTACAGTGAGGATGAATATTACAGTGAGGATCAGTGTTATAGTGAATGGCAGTGTTACAGTGAGGGGTGTATTAGTGTTACAGTGAGGATCAGAGTTAAAGTGATGGGCAGTGTTACAGTGAGGCCCAGTGTTACAGTGAGGCACAGTGTCACAGTGATGGGCAGTGTTACAGTGAGGGACAATGTTACAGTGGGGGGGCAGTGTTACAGTGAGGATCAGTTTTACAGTGAGGGACAGTGTTACATTGAGGGGCAGTGTTACAGTGTGGGGAAATATTACCTGTGAGGGGCAGGGTTACGGTGAGGATCGGTGTTACAGTGAGGGGCAGTGTTACAGTGAGGGGCAGTGTTACAGTGAGAGTGTATCAGTGTTACAGTGATAGGCAATGTTACAGTGAATGGTGTAACAGTGTTACAGTGAGGATCAGTGTTACAGTGAAGGTCAGTGTTAAAGAGAAGGTCAGGGTTACAGTGAGGGCCAGTGTTGCAGTGAGTGTTGCATCAGTGTTACAGTGAGGGGCAGTGTTACAGTGAGGGGCAGTGTTATAGTGAGGATCAGTGTTACAGTGAGGGGAAGTGTTCGAGTGAGGATCAGTGTTACAGTGAGGGTCAGTGTTACAGTGTGGGGAAATATGACGGTGTTTACTGTGAGGATCTGAGTTAAAGTGATGGGCAGTGTTACAGTGAGGATCAGTGTTAGAGTGAGGGGCAGTGTTACAGTGAGGGGTGTTTCAGTGTTACAGTGAGGATGAATATTACAGTGAGGATCAGTGTTACAGTGAATGGCAGTGTTACAGTGAGGGGTGTATGAGTGTTACAGTGAGGATTAGTGTTAAAGTGATGGGCAGTGTTACAGTGAGGCCCAGCGTTACAATAAGGGGCTGTATTACAGTGAGGGGTGTATCAGTGTTTACAGTGAGTATCAGTGTTACATTGAGGATCAGTGCTACAGTTAGGGGAAGTGTTACAGTGAGGGTCAGTGTTGCTGTGAGGGGAGGCGTTACAGTAAGGGGCAGTGTTACAGTCAGGTGCAGTGTTACAGTGAGGGGCAGTGTAACAGTGATGGGTGTATCAGTGTGACAATTAGGTTCAGCGTTACCGTGAGTGGCAGTGTTACAGTGTGGGGAAGTGTTACAGCGAGTGGCCATGTTACAGTGAAGTGCAGTGTTACAGTGAGGTTTGTATAAGCGTTAGAGTAAGGAACGGTGTTGCAGTGAATATCAGTGTTATAGTGAAGGTCAGTGTTGCGGTGAAGGGGCAGTGTTGCAGAGAAGGTCAGTGTTAAAGTAATGATCAGTGTTACAGTGTGGTTAAGTGTTAGAGTGGGGGATGTATCAGTGTGACCGTGAGGATCAGTGTTACAGTGTGGGGCAGTGTTACAGCGAGGAGCAGTGTTACAGCGAGGAGCAGTGTTACAGTGAGGAGCAGTGTTACAGTGAGGGGCAGTGTTACAGTGAGGGACAGTGTTAAAGTGAGGGGCAGTGTTGCATTGAGGGGCAGTGTTAACAGTGATGGATGTATCAGAGTTAAAATGAGGTTCAGTGTTACAGTGAGGATCAGTGTTACAGTGAGGGGCAGTGTTACAGTGTGGGGAAATGTTACAGTGGTGGCAGTGTTAGAGTAAGTATCAGTGTTACAGATAGGGGCAGTGTTACAGTGAGGGGCGGTGTTACAGTAAGGGGTGTTTCAATGTTACAGTGAGGATGAATATTACAGTGAGGATCAGTTTTACAGTGAGGGACAGTGTTACATTGAGGGGCAGTGTTACAGTGTGTGGAAATATTACAGTGAGGGGCAGTGTTACGGTGAGGATCAGTGTTACAGTGAGGGGCAGTGTTACAGTGAGGGGCAGTGTTACAGTGAGAGTGTATCAGTGTTACAGTGATAGGCAATGTTACAGTGAATGGTGTAACAGTGTTACAGTGAGGATCAGTGTTACAGTGAAGGTCAGTGTTACAGTGAGTGTTGCATCAGTGTTACAGTGAGGGGCAGTGTTACAGTGAAGATTAGTGTAACAGTGATGCGCAGTGTTACAGTGAGGGGAAGTGTTACAGTGAGGGGCAGTGTTACAGTGAAGGGTGTTTCAGTGTTACAGTGAGGATGAATATTACAGTGAGGATCAGTGTTACAGTGAATGGCAGTGTTACAGTGAGGGGTGTATTCGTGTTACAGTGAGGATTAGTGTTAAAGTGATGGGCAGTGTTACAGTGAGGCCCAGCGTTACAGTAAGGGGCTGTATTACAGTGAGGGGTGTATCAGTGTTTACAGTGAGTATCAGTGTTACATTGAGGATCAGTGCTACAGTTAGGGGAAGTGTTACAGTGAGGGTCAGTGTTGCTGTGAGGGGTGGCGTTACAGTAAGGGGCAGTGTTACAGTAAGGATCAAGTGTTACAGTCAGGTGCAGTGTTACAGTGAGGCCCAGCATTACAGTAAGGGGCAGTATTACAGTGAGGGGTGTATCAGTGTTTAGAGTGAGTATCAGTGTTACATTGAGGATCAGTGCTACAGTTAGGGGAAGTGTTACAGTGAGGGGCAGTGTTGCTGTGAGGGGAGGCGTTACAGTAAGGGGCAGTGTTACAGTCAGGTGCAGTGTTTCAGTGAGGGGCAGTGTAACGGTGATGGGTGTATCAGTGTGACAATTAGGATCAGCGTTACCGTGAGTGGCAGTGTTACAGTGTGTGGAAGTGTTACAGCGAGTGGCCATGTTACAGTGAAGTGCAGTGTTACAGTGAGGTTTGTATAAGCGTTAGAGTAAGGAATGGTTTTGCAGTGAATATCAGTGTTACAGTGAGGGTCAGTGTTGCGGTGAAGGGGCAGTGTTGCAGTGAGGGGCAGTGTTGCAGAGAAGGTCAGTGTTAAAGTAAAGATCAGTGTTACAGTGTGGTTAAGTGTTAGAGTGAGGGATGTATCAGTGTGACCGTGAGGATCAGTGTTACAGTGAGGGGCATGGTTACAGTTATGGGCAGTGTTATAATGAGCAGCAGTGTTAGAGTGAGGGGTGTATCAGTTTTACATTGAGGATCAATGTTAAAGTCAGGGGTAGTGTTAAATTGAGGGGAGGTGTTATAGTAAGGGGCGGTGTTATAGTGAGGGGTGCATCAGTGTTGCATTTTTGGGCAGTGTTACAGTGAGTAGTGTAACAGTGTTAAAGTGTGGATCAGTGTTACAGTGAAGGTCAGTGTTGCAGTGAGGATTAGTGTTACAGTGAGGTGCAGTGTTAAAATTAGGATCAGTGTTACAGTGAGTGTTGTATCAGTGTTACAGTGAGGGGAAGTGTTACAGTGAGGTGCAGTGTTACAGTTAGGATTAGTGTTACAGTGAGGAGCAGTGTTACAGTGAGGGGCAGTGTTACAGTGAGGATCAGTATTACGGTGAAGATCAGTGATACAGTGAGGAGCAGTGTTACAGTGAGGATCAGAGTTAAGGTGATGGGCAGTGTTACAGTGAGGCCCAGCATTACAGTGAGGGGCAGTGTTACAGTGATGGGCAGTGTTACAGTGAGGGGAAGTGTTACAGTGAGGATCAGTGTCACAGTGAGGGCAGTGTTACAGTGAGGGGCAGTGTTACAGTGAGGGGTGTATCAGTGTTACAGTGACAGGCAATGTTACAGTGAATGGTGTAACAGTGTTACAGCGAGGAGCAGTGTTACAGTGAGGGGCAGTGTTACAGTGAGGGTGTATTAGTGTTACAGTGAGGATCAGAGTTAAAGTGATGGGCAGTGTTACAGTGAGGCCCAGCATTACAGTGAGGGGCAGTGTTACAGTGATGAGCAGTGTTACAGTGAGGGGAAGTGTTACAGTGTGGGGAAATATTACAGTGAGGGGCAGTGTTACAGTGAGGATCAGTGTCACAGTGAGGGCAGTGTTACAGTGAGGGGCAGTGTTACAGTGAGGGGTGTATCAGTGTTACAGTGACAGGCAATGTTACAGTGAATGGTGTAACAGTGTTACAGCGAGGATCAGTGTTACAGTGAAGGTCAGTGTTAAAGAGAAGGTCAGTGTTACAGTGAGTGTTGCATCAGTGTGACAGTGAGGGGCAGTGTTACAGTGAAGATTAGTGTAACAGTGATGTGCAGTGTTACAGTGAGGGGTAGTGTTACAGTGAGGAGCAGTGTTACATTGAATATCAGTGTTATAATGAATATCAGTGTTACAGTGAGGATCAGTGTTACATTGAGGATCAGTGCTACAGTGAGGGTCAGTGTTACAGCGAGGGGCAGTGTTACAGTGAGGGGCAGTGACACAGTGAGGGGCAGTGTTACAGCGAGGAGCAGTGTTACAGTGAGGGGCAGTGTTATAGTGAGGAGCAGTGTTACAGTGAGGGGAAGTGTTACAGTGAGGATCAGTGTTACGGTGAATATCAGTGATACAGAGAGGATCTGTATTACAGTGAATATCAGTGGTACAGTGAGTGGTGTATCAGTGTTACAGTGAGGGGCAGTGTTACAGTAACGGTTAGTGTTACAGTAAGGAGCAGTGTTGCAGTGAGGGGCAGTTTTGCTGTGAGGATCAGCGTTGCAGTGAAGATCAGTGATACAGTGAGGTTCAGTGTTACAGTAATGGGCAGCGTAACGGTGAGGGCTGTATCAGTATTACAGTGAGGATCAGTGTTAAGTGAGGGGCAGAGTTACAGAGAGGGTGTATCATCGTTACCGTGAGGATCAGTGTTACAGTGAACATCAGTGATACAGTGAGGATCAGTGTTACAGTGAAGGGTTGTGTTAATGTGAGGGTCAGTTATAAAGTGAGGGGTGTATCAGTATTACAGTGAGGAATAGTGTTACAGTGAAAGGCAGTGTTTCAGTGAGGCGTTTATCAGTTTTACAGTGAGATTCAGTGTTAAAGTGAGGATCAGTGTTAAATTGTGTGGCAGTGTTACAGAGAGGGCTGTATCAGTGTTACAGTGAGGGGCAGTGCTACAGTGAAGATTAGTGTAACAGTGATGTGCAGTGTTACAGTGAGGGGCAGTGTTACAGTGAGGAGCAGTGTTACAGTGAATATCAGTGTTATAATGAATATCAGTGTTACAGTGAGGATCAGTGTTACATTGAGGATCGGTGTTACAGTGAATGGCAGTGTTACAGTGAGGGTGTATTAGTGTTACAGTGAGGATTAGTGTTAAAGTGATGGGCAGTGTTACAGTGAGGCCCAGTGTTACAGTAAGGATCAGTGTTACAGTAAGGATCAGTGTTACAGATAGGGGCAGTGTTACAGTGAGGGGTGTTTCAGTGTTACAGTGAGGATGAATATTACAGCGAGGATCAGTGTTACAGTGAATGGCAGTGTTACAGTCAGGGTGTATTAGTGTTACAGTGAGGATCAGAGTTAAAGTGATGGGCAGTGTTACAGTGAGGCCCAGTGTTACAGTGAGGCACAGTGTCACAACGATGGGCAGTGTTACAGTGAGGGACAATGTTACAGTGGGGGGCAGTGTTACAGTGAGGATCAGTTTTACAGTGAGGGACAGTGTTACATTGAGGGGCAGTGTTACAGTGTGGGGAAATATTACCTGTGAGCGGCAGGGTTACGGTGAGGATCAGTGTTACAGTGAGGGGCAGTGTTACAGTGAGGGGCAGTGTTACAGTGAGAGTGTATCAGTGTTACAGTGATAGGCAATGTTACAGTGAATGGTGTAACAGTGTTACAGTGAGGATCAGTGTTACAGTGAAGGTCAGTGTTAAAGAGAAGGTCAGTGTTACAGTTAGGGCCAGTGTTACAGTGAGTGTTGCATCAGTGTTACAGTGAGGGGCAGTGTTACAGTGAAGATTAGTGTAACGGTGATGCGCAGTGTTACAGTGAGGGGCAGTGTTACAGTGAGGGTCAGTGTTACAGTGAGGGGCAGTGTTAGAGTGAGGATCAGTGTTACAGTGAGGTGAAGTGTTTGAGTGAGGATCAGTGTTACAGTGAGGGTCAGTGTTACAGTGTGGGGAAATATGACAGTGTTTACAGTGAGGATCTGAGTTAAAGTGATGGGCAGTGTTACAGTGAGGATCAGTGTTACAGTGAGGGGCAGTGTTACAGTGTAGGGAAATATTACAGTGAGGGGCAGTGTTACATTGAGGATCAGTGTTACAGTGAGGGGCAGTGTTACAGTGAGGGGCAGTGTTACAGTGAGGGGCAGTGTTACAGTGAGGGTCAGTGTTACAGTGAGGGGCAGTGTTTGAGTGAGGATCAGTGTTACAGTGAGGGTCAGTGTTACAGTGTGGGGAAATATGACAGTGTTTACAGTGAGGATCTGAGTTAAAGTGATGGGCAGTGTTACAGTGAGGATCAGTGTTACAGTGAGGGGCAGTGTTACAGTGTAGGGAAATATTACAGTGAGGGGCAGTGTTACATTGAGGATCAGTGTTACAGTGAGGGGCAGTGTTACAGTGAGGGGCAGTGTTACAGTGAGGGGAGTATCAGTGTTACAGTGACAGGCAATGTTACAGTTAATGGTGTAACAGTGTTACAGTGAGGATCAGTGTTACAGTGAATGGCAGTGTTACAGTGAGGGGTGTATTAGTGTTACAGTGAGGATTAGTATTAAAGTGATGGGCAGTGTTACAGTGAGGCCCAGCGTTACAGTAAGGGGCTGTATTACAGTGAGGGGTGTATCAGTGTTTACAGTGAGTATCAGTGTTACATTGAGGATCAGTGCTACAGTTAGGGGAAGTGTTACAGTGAGGGTCAGTGTTGCTGTGAGGGGAGGCGTTACAGTAAGGGGCAGTGTTACAGTAAGGATCAGTATTACAGTCAGGTGCAGTGTTACAGTGAGGGGCAGTGTAACAGTGATGGGTGTATCAGTGTGACAATTAGGTTCAGCGTTACCGTGAGTGGCAGTGTAACAGTGTGTGGAAGTGTTACTGCGAGTGGCCATGTTATAGTGAAGTGCAGTGTTACAGTGAGGTTTGTATAAGCGTTAGAGTAAGGAATGGTGTTGCAGTGAATATCAGTGTTATAGTGAGGGTCAGTGTTGTGGTGAAGGGGCAGTGTTGCAGTGAGGGGCAGTGTTGCACAGAAGGTCAGTGTTAAAGTAAAGATCAGTGTTACAGTGTGGTTAAGTGTTAGAGTGAGGGATGTATCAGTGTGACCGTGAGGATCAGTGTTACAGTGAGGGGCAGTGTTACAGCGAGGAGCAGTGTTACAGCGAGTAGCAGTGTTACAGTGAGGAGCAGTGTTACAGTGAGGGGCAGTGTTACAGTGATGGACAGTGTTAAAGTGAGGGGCAGTGTTACATTGAGGGGCAGTGTTAACAGTGACGGATTTATCAGAGTTAAAATGAGGTTCAGTGTTAGAGTGAGGGGCAGTGTTAGAGTGAGGGGCAGTGTTAAAGTGAGGGGCGGTGTTACATTGAGGGGCAGTGTTAAAGTGAGTATCAGTGTTACATTGAGGATCAGTGCTACAGTTAGGGAAAGTGTTACAGTGAGGGTCAGTGTTGCTGTGAGGGGAGGTGTTACAGTAAGGGGCAGTGTTACAGTAAGGATCAGTGTTACAGATAGGGGCAGTGTTACAGTGAGGGGTGTTTCAGTGAGGATGAATATTACAGCGAGGATCAGTGTTACAGTGAGTGGCAGTGTTACAGTCAGGGTGTATTAGTGTTACAGTGAGGATCAGAGTTAAAGTGATGGGCAGTGTTACAGTGAGGCCCAGAGTTACAGTGAGGCACAGTGTCACAGTGATGGGCAGTGTTACAGTGGGGGACAATGTTACAGTGGGGGGCAGTGTTACAGTGAGGATCAGTTTTACAGTGAGGGATAGTGTTACATTGAGGGGCAGTGTTACAGTGTGGGGAAATATTACCTGTGAGGGGCAGGGTTACGGTGAGGATCAGTGTTACAGTGAGGGGCAGTGTTACAGTGAGGGGCAGAGTTACAGTGAGAATGTATCAGTGTTACAGCGATAGGCAATGTTACAGTGAATGGTGTAACAGTGTTACAGTGAGGATCAGTGTTACAGTGAAGGTCAGTGTTAAAGAGAAGGTCAGTGTTAGAGTTAGGGCCAGTGTTACAGTGAGTGTTGCATCAGTGTTACAGTGAGGGGCAGTGTTACAGTGAAGATTAGTGTAACAGTGATGCGCAGTGTTACAGTGAGGGGCAGTGTTACAGTGAGGGTCAGTGTTACAGTGAGGGACAGTGTTAGAGTGAGGATCAGTGTTACAGTGAGGGGAAGTGTTACAGTGAATGGCAGTGTTACAGTGAGGGTGTATTAGTGTTACAGTGAGGATTAGTGTTAAAGTGATGGGCAGTGTTACAGTGAGGCCCAGCGTTACAGTAAGGTGCTGTATTACAGTGAGGGGTGTATCAGTGTTTACAGTGAGTATCAGTGTTACATTGAGGATCAGTGCTACAGTTAGGGGAAGTGTTACAGTGAGGGTCAGTGTTACATATAGGGGCAGTGTTACAGTGAGGGGTGTTTCAGTGTTACAGTGAGGATGAATATTACAGCGAGGATCAGTGTTACAGTGAGTGGCAGTGTTACAGTCAGGGTGTATTAGTGTTACAGTGAGGATCAGAGTTAAAGTGATGGGCAGTGTTACAGTGAGGCCCAGTTTTACAGTGAGGCACAGTGTTACAGTGATGGGCAGTGTTACAGTGAGGGACAATGTTACAGTGGGGGGGCAGTGTTACAGTGAGGATCAGTTTTACAGTGAGGGACAGTGTTACATTGAGGGGCAGTGTTACAGTGTGGGGAAATATTACCTGTGAGGGGCAGGGTTACGGTGAGGATCAGTGTTACAGTGAGGGGCAGTGTTACAGTGAGGGGCAGTGTTACAGTGAGAGTGTATCAGTGTTACAGTGATAGGCAATGTTACAGTGAATGGTGTAACAGTTTTACAGTGAGGATCAGTGTTACAGTGAAGGTCAGTGTTAAAGAGAAGGTCAGTGTTACAGTTAGGGCCAGTGTTACAGTGAGTTTTGCATCAGTGTTACAGTGAGGGGCAGTGTTACAGTGAAGATTAGTGTAACAGTGATGCGCAGTGTTACAGTGAGGGACAGTGTTACAGTGAGGGTCAGTGTTACAGTGAGGGGCAGTGTTAAAGTGAGGATCAGTGTTACAGTGAGGGGAAGTGTTCGAGTGAGGATCAGTGTTACAGTGAGGGTCAGTGTTGCAGTGTGGGGAAATATGACAGTGTTTACAGTGAGGATCTGAGTTAAAGTGATGGGCAGTGTTACAGTGAGGATCAGTGTTACAGTGAGGGGCAGTGTTACAGTGTAGGGAAATATTACAGTGGGGGCAGTGTTACAGTAAGTATCAGTGTTACAGATAGGGGCAGTGTTACAGTGAGGGGCAGTGTTACAGTGAGGGGTGTTTCAGTGTTACAGTGAGGATGAATATTACAGTGAGGATCAGTGTTATAGTGAATGGCAGTGTTACAGTGAGGGGTGTATTAGTGTTACAGTGAGGATCAGAGTTAAAGTGATGGGCAGTGTTACAGTGAGGCCCAGTGTTACAGTGAGGCACAGTGTCACAGTGATGGGCAGTGTTACAGTGAGGATCAGTTTTACAGTGAGGGACAGTGTTACATTGAGGGGCAGTGTTACAGTGTGGGGAAATATTACCTGTGAGGGGCAGGGTTACGGTGAGGATCGGTGTTACAGTGAGGGGCAGTGTTACAGTGAGGGGCAGTGTTACAGTGAGAGTGTATCAGTGTTACAGTGATAGGCAATGTTACAGTGAATGGTGTAACAGTGTTACAGTGAGGATCAGTGTTACAGTGAAGGTCAGTGTTAAAGAGAAGGTCAGGGTTACAGTGAGGGCCAGTGTTACAGTGAGTGTTGCATCAGTGTTACAGTGAGGGGCAGTGTTACAGTGAGGGGCAGTGTTATAGTGAGGATCAGTGTTACAGTGAGGGGAAGTGTTCGAGTGAGGATCAGTGTTACAGTGAGGGTCAGTGTTACAGTGTGGGGAAATATGACGGTGTTTACTGTGAGGATCTGAGTTAAAGTGATGGGCAGTGTTACAGTGAGGATCAGTGTTAGAGTGAGGGGCAGTGTTACAGTGAGGGGTGTTTCAGTGTTACAGTGAGGATGAATATTACAGTGAGGATCAGTGTTACAGTGAATGGCAGTGTTACAGTGAGGGGTGTATTAGTGTTACAGTGAGGATTAGTGTTAAAGTGATGGGCAGTGTTACAGTGAGGCCCAGCGTTACAATAAGGGGCTGTATTACAGTGAGGGGTGTATCAGTGTTTACAGTGAGTATCAGTGTTACATTGAGGATCAGTGCTACAGTTAGGGGAAGTGTTACAGTGAGGGTCAGTGTTGCTGTGAGGGGAGGCGTTACAGTAAGGGGCAGTGTTACAGTCAGGTGCAGTGTTACAGTGAGGGGCAGTGTAACAGTGATGGGTGTATCAGTGTGACAATTAGGTTCAGCGTTACCGTGAGTGGCAGTGTTACAGTGTGGGGAAGTGTTACAGCGAGTGGCCATGTTACAGTGAAGTGCAGTGTTACAGTGAGGTTTGTATAAGCGTTAGAGTAAGGAACGGTGTTGCAGTGAATATCAGTGTTATAGTGAAGGTCAGTGTTGCGGTGAAGGGGCAGTATTGCAGTGAGGGGCAGTGTTGCAGAGAAGGTCAGTGTTAAAGTAATGATCAGTGTTACAGTGTGGTTAAGTGTTAGAGTGGGGGATGTATCAGTGTGACCGTGAGGATCAGTGTTACAGTGAGGGGCAGTGTTACAGCGAGGAGCAGTGTTACAGCGAGGAGCAGTGTTACAGTGAGGAGCAGTGTTACAGTGAGGGGCAGTGTTACAGTGAGGGACAGTGTTAAAGTGAGGGGCAGTGTTGCATTGAGGGGCAGTGTTAACAGTGATGGATGTATCAGAGTTAAAATGAGGTTCAGTGTTACAGTGAGGATCAGTGTTACAGTGAGGGGCAGTGTTACAGTGTGGGGAAATGTTACAGTGGTGGCAGTGTTAGAGTAAGTATCAGTGTTACAGATAGGGGCAGTGTTACAGTGAGGGGCGGTGTTACAGTAAGGGGTGTTTCAATGTTACAGTGAGGATGAATATTACAGTGAGGATCAGTTTTACAGTGAGGGACAGTGTTACATTGAGGGGCAGTGTTACAGTGTGTGGAAATATTACAGTGAGGGGCAGTGTTACGGTGAGGATCAGTGTTACAGTGAGGGGCAGTGTTACAGTGAGGGGCAGTGTTACAGTGAGAGTGTATCAGTGTTACAGTGATAGGCAATGTTACAGTGAATGGTGTAACAGTGTTACAGTGAGGATCAGTGTTACAGTGAAGGTCAGTGTTACAGTGAGTGTTGCATCAGTGTTACAGTGAGGGGCAGTGTTACAGTGAAGATTAGTGTAACAGTGATGCGCAGTGTTACAGTGAGGGGAAGTGTTACAGTGAGGGGCAGTGTTACAGTGAAGGGTGTTTCAGTGTTACAGTGAGGATGAATATTACAGTGAGGATCAGTGTTACAGTGAATGGCAGTGTTACAGTGAGGGGTGTATTCGTGTTACAGTGAGGATTAGTGTTAAAGTGATGGGCAGTGTTACAGTGAGGCCCAGCGTTACAGTAAGGGGCTGTATTACAGTGAGGGGTGTATCAGTGTTTACAGTGAGTATCAGTGTTACATTGAGGATCAGTGCTACAGTTAGGGGAAGTGTTACAGTGAGGGTCAGTGTTGCTGTGAGGGGTGGCGTTACAGTAAGGGGCAGTGTTACAGTAAGGATCAAGTGTTACAGTCAGGTGCAGTGTTACAGTGAGGCCCAGCATTACAGTAAGGGGCAGTATTACAGTGAGGGGTGTATCAGTGTTTAGAGTGAGTATCAGTGTTACATTGAGGATCAGTGCTACAGTTAGGGGAAGTGTTACAGTGAGGGGCAGTGTTGCTGTGAGGGGAGGCGTTACAGTAAGGGGCAGTGTTACAGTCAGGTGCAGTGTTTCAGTGAGGGGCAGTGTAACGGTGATGGGTGTATCAGTGTGACAATTAGGTTCAGCGTTACCGTGAGTGGCAGTGTTACAGTGTGTGGAAGTGTTACAGCGAGTGGCCATGTTACAGTGAAGTGCAGTGTTACAGTGAGGTTTGTATAAGCGTTAGAGTAAGGAATGGTTTTGCAGTGAATATCAGTGTTATAGTGAGGGTCAGTGTTGCGGTGAAGGGGCAGTGTTGCAGTGAGGGGCAGTGTTGCAGAGAAGGTCAGTGTTAAAGTAAAGATCAGTGTTACAGTGTGGTTAAGTGTTAGAGTGAGGGATGTATCAGTGTGACCGTGAGGATCAGTGTTACAGTGAGGGGCATGGTTACAGTTATGGGCAGTGTTATAATGAGCAGCAGTGTTAGAGTGAGGGGTGTATCAGTTTTACATTGAGGATCAATGTTAAAGTCAGGGGTAGTGTTAAATTGAGGGGAGGTGTTATAGTAAGGGGCGGTGTTATAGTGAGGGGTGCATCAGTGTTGCATTTTTGGGCAGTGTTACAGTGAGTAGTGTAACAGTGTTAAAGTGTGGATCAGTGTTACAGTGAAGGTCAGTGTTGCAGTGAGGATTAGTGTTACAGTGAGGTGCAGTGTTAAAATTAGGATCAGTGTTACAGTGAGTGTTGTATCAGTGTTACAGTGAGGGGAAGTGTTACAGTGAGGTGCAGTGTTACAGTTAGGATTAGTGTTACAGTGAGGAGCAGCGTTACAGTGAGGGGCAGTGTTACAGTGAGGATCAGTATTACGGTGAAGATCAGTGATACAGTGAGGAGCAGTGTTACAGTGAGGATCAGAGTTAAGGTGATGGGCAGTGTTACAGTGAGGCCCAGCATTACAGTGAGGGGCAGTGTTACAGTGATGGGCAGTGTTACAGTGAGGGGAAGTGTTACAGTGAGGATCAGTGTCACAGTGAGGGCAGTGTTACAGTGAGGGGCAGTGTTACAGTGAGGGGTGTATCAGTGTTACAGTGACAGGCAATGTTACAGTGAATGGTGTAACAGTGTTACAGCGAGGAGCAGTGTTACAGTGAGGGGCAGTGTTACAGTGAGGGTGTATTAGTGTTACAGTGAGGATCAGAGTTAAAGTGATGGGCAGTGTTACAGTGAGGCCCAGCATTACAGTGAGGGGCAGTGTTATAGTGATGGGCAGTGTTACAGTGAGGGGAAGTGTTACAGTGTGGGGAAATATTACAGTGAGGGGCAGTGTTACAGTGAGGATCAGTGTCACAGTGAGGGCAGTGTTACAGTGAGGGGCAGTGTTACAGTGAGGGGTGTATCAGTGTTACAGTGACAGGCAATGTTACAGTGAATGGTGTAACAGTGTTACAGCGAGGATCAGTGTTACAGTGAAGGTCAGTGTTAAAGAGAAGGTCAGTGTTACAGTGAGTGTTGCATCAGTGTGACAGTGAGGGGCAGTGTTACAGTGAAGATTAGTGTAACAGTGATGTGCAGTGTTACAGTGAGGGGTAGTGTTACAGTGAGGAGCAGTGTTACATTGAATATCAGTGTTATAATGAATATCAGTGTTACAGTGAGGATCAGTGTTACATTGAGGATCAGTGCTACAGTGAGGGTCAGTGTTACAGCGAGGGGCAGTGTTACAGTGAGGGGCAGTGACACAGTGAGGGGCAGTGTTACAGCGAGGAGCAGTGTTACAGTGAGGGGCAGTGTTACAGTGAGGAGCAGTGTTACAGTGAGGGGAAGTGTTACAGTAAGGATCAGTGTTACGGTGAATATCAGTGATACAGAGAGGATCTGTATTACAGTGAATATCAGTGGTACAGTGAGTGGTGTATCAGTGTTACAGTGAGGGGCAGTGTTACAGTAACGGTTAGTGTTACAGTGAGGAGCAGTGTTGCAGTGAGGGGCAGTTTTGCTGTGAGGATCAGCGTTGCAGTGAAGATCAGTGATACAGTGAGGTTCAGTGTTACAGTAATGGGCAGCGTAACGGTGAGGGCTGTATCAGTATTACAGTGAGGATCAGTGTTAAGTGAGGGGCAGAGTTACAGAGAGGGTGTATCATCGTTACCGTGAGGATCAGTGTTACAGTGAACATCAGTGATACAGTGAGGATCAGTGTTACAGTGAAGGGTTGTGTTAATGTGAGGGTCAGTTATAAAGTGAGGGGTGTATCAGTATTACAGTGAGGAATAGTGTTACAGTGAAAGGCAGTGTTTCAGTGAGGCGTTTATCAGTTTTACAGTGAGATTCAGTGTTAAAGTGAGGATCAGTGTTAAATTGTGTGGCAGTGTTACAGAGAGGGCTGTATCAGTGTTACAGTGAGGGGCAGTGTTACAGTGAGGATTAGTGTTACACGAAGGATCAGTGTTACAGTGAGGGGCATGGTTACAGTTATGGGCAGTGTTATAATGAGCAGCAGTGTTAGAGTGAGGGGTGTATCAGTTTTACATTGAGGATCAATGTTAAAGTCAGGGGTAGTGTTAAATTGAGGGGAGGTGTTATAGTAAGGGGCGGTGTTATAGTGAGGGGTGCATCAGTGTTGCATTTTTGGGCAGTGTTACAGTGAGTAGTGTAACAGTGTTAAAGTGTGGATCAGTGTTACAGTGAAGGTCAGTGTTGCAGTGAGGATTAGTGTTACAGTGAGGTGCAGTGTTAAAAATAGGATCAGTGTTACAGTGAGTGTTGTATCAGTGTTACAGTGAGGCGCAGTGTTACAGTGAGGATTAGAGTTACAGTGAGGTGCCGTGTTAAAATTAGTATCAGTGTTACAGTGAGGATCAGCGTTACAGTGAGGGTCAGAGTTACAGTGAAGGGCAGTGTGACAGTGAGCAGTAGTGTTACAGTGAGAGGCATATCAGTTTTACAGCGAGGATCAGTGTTCCAGTGAGGGACAGTGTTGCAGTGAGGATCAGTGTTACGGTGAGGATCAGTGTTGCCATGAGGATCTGGGTTACCATGACGATCAGTGATACAGTGAGGATAAGTGTTACAGTGAAGTGCAGTGTTACAGTGAGGGGTGTATCAGTGTTACAGTGAGGGGCAGTGTTACAGTGAGTGGTGTAACAGTGTTTTAGTGAGGATCCATGTTACAGTGAGGTTCCGCGTTATAGTGAGTGTTTTATCAGTGTTACAGTGAGGGGAAGTGTTACAGTGAGGTGCAGTGTTACAGTTAGGATTAGTGTTACAGTGAGGAGCAGTGTTACAGTGAGGGGCAGTGTTACAGTGAGGATCAGTATTACGGTGAAGATCAGTGATACAGTGAGGAGCAGTGTTACAGTGAGGATCAGAGTTAAGGTGATGGGCAGTGTTACAGTGAGGCCCAGCATTACAGTGAGGGGCAGTGTTACAGTGATGGGCAGTGTTACAGTGAGGGGAAGTGTTACAGTGAGGATCAGTGTCACAGTGAGGGCAGTGTTACAGTGAGGGGCAGTGTTACAGTGAGGGGTGTATCAGTGTTACAGTGACAGGCAATGTTACAGTGAATGGTGTAACAGTGTTACAGCGAGGAGCAGTGTTACAGTGAGGGGCAGTGTTACAGTGAGGGTGTATTAGTGTTACAGTGAGGATCAGAGTTAAAGTGATGGGCAGTGTTACAGTGAGGCCCAGCATTACAGTGAGGGGCAGTGTTACAGTGATGGGCAGTGTTACAGTGAGGGGAAGTGTTACAGTGTGGGGAAATATTACAGTGAGGGGCAGTGTTACAGTGAGGATCAGTGTCACAGTGAGGGCAGTGTTACAGTGAGGGGCAGTGTTACAGTGAGGGGTGTATCAGTGTTACAGTGACAGGCAATGTTACAGTGAATGGTGTAACAGTGTTACAGCGAGGATCAGTGTTACAGTGAAGGTCAGTGTTAAAGAGAAGGTCAGTGTTACAGTGAGTGTTGCATCAGTGTGACAGTGAGGGGCAGTGTTACAGTGAGGATTAGTGTAACAGTGATGTGCAGTGTTACAGTGAGGGGTAGTGTTACAGTGAGGAGCAGTGTTACATTGAATATCAGTGTTATAATGAATATCAGTGTTACAGTGAGGATCAGTGTTACATTGAGGATCAGTGCTACAGTGAGGGTCAGTGTTACAGCGAGGGGCAGTGTTACAGTGAGGGGCAGTGACACAGTGAGGGGCAGTGTTACAGCGAGGAGCAGTGTTACAGTGAGGGGCAGTGTTACAGTGAGGGGCAGTGTTACAGTGTGGGGAAATATTACAGTGGGGGCAGTGTTACAGTAAGTATCAGTGTTACAGATAGGTGCAGTGTTACAGTGAGGATGAATATTAGAGTGAGGATCAGTGTTACAGTGAGTGGCAGTGTTACAGTGAGGGTGTATTAGTGTTACAGTCAGGATCAGAGTTAAAGCGATGGGCAGTGTTACAGTGAGGCCCAGCGTTACAGTGAGGGGCAGCGTTACAGTGATGGGCAATGTTACAGTGAGGGACAGTGTTACAGTGGGTGGGGCAGTGTTACAGTGAGGATCAGTGTTACAGTGAGGGACGGTGTTACATTGAGGGGCAGTGTTACAGTGTGGGGAAATATTACAGTGAGGGGCAGTGTTACAGTGAGGATCAGTGTCACAGTGAAGGTCAGTGTTAAAGAGAAGGTCAGTGTTACAGTGAGTGTTGCATCAGTGTTACAGTGAGGGGCAGTGTTACAGTGAAGATTAGTGTAACAGTGATGTGCAGTGTTACAGTGAGGGGCAGTGTTACAGTGAGGAGCAGTGTTACAGTGAATATCAGTGTTATAATGAATATCAGTGTTACAGTGATGATCAGTGTTACATTGAGGATCAGTGTTACAGTGAGGGGCAGTGTTACAGTGAGGGGCAGTGTTACAGCGAGGAGCAGTGTTACAGTGAGGGGCGGTGTTACAGTGAGGGGCAGTGTTACAGTGTGGGGAAATATTACAGTGGGGGGCAGTGTTACAGTAAGTATCAGTGTTACAGATAGGGGCAGTGTTACAGTGAGGGGTGTTTCAGTGTTACAGTGAGGATGAATATTACAGTGAGGATCAGTGTTACAGTGAGTGGCAGTGTTACAGTGAGGGTGTATTAGTGTTACAGTGAGGATCAGAGTTAAGGTGATGGGCAGTGTTACAGTGAGGGGCAGTGTTACAGTGAAGGGTGTTTCAGTGTTACAGTGAGGATGAATATTACAGTGAGAATCAGTGTTACAGTGAATGGCAGTGTTACAGTGAGGGGTGTATTAGTGTTACAGTGAGGATTAGTGTTAAAGTGATGGGCAGTGTTAAAGAGAAGGTCAGTGTCACAGTGAAGGTCAGTGTTAAAGAGAAGGTCAGTGTTACAGTGAGTGTTGCATCAGTGTTACAGTGAGGGGCAGTGTTACAGTGAAGATTAGTGTAACAGTGATGTGCAGTGTTACAGTGAGGGGCAGTGTTACAGTGAGGAGCAGTGTTACAGTGAATATCAGTGTTATAATGAATATCAGTGTTACAGTGAGGATCTGTGTTACATTGAGGATCGGTGTTACAGTGAATGGCAGTGTTACAGTGAGGGTGTATTAGTGTTACAGTGAGGATTAGTGTTAAAGTGATGGGCAGTGTTACAGTGAGGCCCAGCGTTACAGTAAGGTGCTGTATTACAGTGAGGGGTGTATCAGTGTTTACAGTGAGTATCAGTGTTACATTGAGGATCAGTGCTACAGTTAGGGGAAGTGTTACAGTGAGGGTCAGTGTTGCTGTGAGGGGAGGCATTACAGTAAGGGGCAGTGTTACAGTAAGGATCAGTGTTACAGATAGGGGCAGTGTTACAGTGAGGGGTGTTTCAGTGTTCCAGTGAGGATGAATATTACAGCGAGGATCAGTGTTACAGTGAATGGCAGTGTTACAGTCAGGGTGTATTAGTGTTACAGTGAGGATCAGAGTTAAAGTGATGGGCAGTGTTACAGTGAGGCCCAGTGTTACAGTGAGGCACAGTGTCACAGCGATGGGCAGTGTTACAGTGAGGGACAATGTTACAGTGGGGGGCAGTGTTACAGTGAGGATCAGTTTTACAGTGAGGGACAGTGTTACATTGAGGGGCAGTGTTACAGTGTGGGGAAATATTACCTGTGAGGGGCAGGGTTACGGTGAGGATCAGTGTTAGAGTGAGGGGCAGTGTTACAGTGAGGGGTGTTTCAGTGTTACAGTGAGGATGAATATTACAGTGAGGATCAGTGTTACAGTGAATGGCAGTGTTACAGTGAGGGGTGTATTAGTGTTACAGTGAGGATTAGTGTTAAAGTGATGGGCAGTGTTACAGTGAGGCCCAGCGTTACAATAAGGGGCTGTATTACAGTGAGGGGTGTATCAGTGTTTACAGTGAGTATCAGTGTTACATTGAGGATCAGTGCTACAGTTAGGGGAAGTGTTACAGTGAGGGTCAGTGTTGCTGTGAGGGGAGGCGTTACAGTAAGGGGCAGTGTTACAGTCAGGTGCAGTGTTACAGTGAGGGGCAGTGTAACAGTGATGGGTGTATCAGTGTGACAATTAGGTTCAGCGTTACCGTGAGTGGCAGTGTTACAGTGTGGGGAAGTGTTACAGCGAGTGGCCATGTTACAGTGAAGTGCAGTGTTACAGTGAGGTTTGTATAAGCGTTAGAGTAAGGAACGGTGTTGCAGTGAATATCAGTGTTATAGTGAAGGTCAGTGTTGCGGTGAAGGGGCAGTATTGCAGTGAGGGGCAGTGTTGCAGAGAAGGTCAGTGTTAAAGTAATGATCAGTGTTACAGTGTGGTTAAGTGTTAGAGTGGGGGATGTATCAGTGTGACCGTGAGGATCAGTGTTACAGTGAGGGGCAGTGTTACAGCGAGGAGCAGTGTTACAGCGAGGAGCAGTGTTACAGTGAGGAGCAGTGTTACAGTGAGGGGCAGTGTTACAGTGAGGGACAGTGTTAAAGTGAGGGGCAGTGTTGCATTGAGGGGCAGTGTTAACAGTGATTGATGTATCAGAGTTAAAATGAGGTTCAGTGTTACAGTGAGGATCAATGTTACAGTGAGGGGCAGTGTTACAGTGTGGGGAAATGTTACAGTGGTGGCAGTGTTAGAGTAAGTATCAGTGTTACAGATAGGGGCAGTGTTACAGTGAGGGGCAGTGTTACAGTGAGTGGTGTTTCAATGTTACAGTGAGGATGAATATTACAGTGAGGATCAGTTTTACAGTGAGGGACAGTGTTACATTGAGGGGCAGTGTTACAGTGTGTGGAAATATTACAGTGAGGGGCAGTGTTATGGTGAGGATCAGTGTTACAGTGAGGGGCAGTGTTACAGTGAGGGGCAGTGTTACAGTGAGAGTGTATCAGTGTTACAGTGATAGGCAATGTTACAGTGAATGGTGTAACAGTGTTACAGTGAGGATCAGTGTTACAGTGAAGGTCAGTGTTACAGTGAGTGTTGCATCAGTGTTACAGTGAGGGGCAGTGTTACAGTGAAGATTAGTGTAACAGTGATGCGCAGTGTTACAGTGAGGGGAAGTGTTACAGTGAGGGGCAGTGTTACAGTGAAGGGTGTTTCAGTGTTACAGTGAGGATGAATATTACAGTGAGGATCAGTGTTACAGTGAATGGCAGTGTTACAGTGAGGGGTGTATTCGTGTTACAGTGAGGATTAGTGTTAAAGTGATGGGCAGTGTTACAGTGAGGCCCAGCGTTACAGTAAGGGGCTGTATTACAGTGAGGGGTGTATCAGTGTTTACAGTGAGTATCAGTGTTACATTGAGGATCAGTGCTACAGTTAGGGGAAGTGTTACAGTGAGGGGCAGTGTTGCTGTGAGGGGAGGCGTTACAGTAAGGGGCAGTGTTACAGTCAGGTGCAGTGTTTCAGTGAGGGGCAGTGTAACGGTGATGGGTGTATCAGTGTGACAATTAGGTTCAGCGTTACCGTGAGTGGCAGTGTTACAGTGTGTGGAAGTGTTACAGCGAGTGGCCATGTTACAGTGAAGTGCAGTGTTACAGTGAGGTTTGTATAAGCGTTAGAGTAATGAATGGTTTTGCAGTGAATATCAGTGTTATAGTGAGGGTCAGTGTTGCGGTGAAGGGGCAGTGTTGCAGTGAGGGGCAGTGTTGCAGAGAAGGTCAGTGTTAAAGTAAAGATCAGTGTTACAGTGTGGTTAAGTGTTAGAGTGGGGGATGTATCAGTGTGACCGTGAGGATCAGTGTTACAGTGAGGGGCAGTGTTACAGCGAGGAGCAGTGTTACAGCGAGGAGCAGTGTTAAAGTGAGGGGCAATGTTACATAGAGGGGCAGTGTTAACAGTGACGGATGTATCAGAGTTAAAATGAGGTTCAGTGTTAGAGTGAGGGGCAGTGTTAGAGTGAGGGGCAGTGTTACAGTTAGGGGCAGTGTTACAGCGAGGAGCAGTGTTACAGTGAGGGGCAGTGTTACAGTGAGGGACAGTGTTACATTGAAGGGCAGTGTTAACAGTGACGGATGTATCAGAGTTAAAATGAGGTTCAGTGTTACAGTGAGGATCAGTGTTACAGCGAGGGGCAGTGTTACAGTGTGGGGAAATATTACAGTGGTGGCGGTGTTACTGTAAGGATCAGTGTTACAGATAGGGGCAGTGTTACAGTGAGGGGCAGTGTTACAGCGAGGGGTGTTTCAGTGTTACAGTGGGGATGAATATTACAGTGAGGATCAGTGTTACAGTGAATGACAGTGTTACAGTGAGGGTGTATTAGTGTTACAGTGAGGATTAGTGTTAAAGTGATGGGCAGTGTTACAGTGTGGCCCAGCGTTGCAGTAAGGTGCTGTATTACAGTGAGGGGTGTATCAGTGTTTACAGTGAGTATCAGTGTTACATTGAGGATCAGTGCTACAGTTAGGGGAAGTGTTACATTGAGGGTCAGTGTTGCTGTGAGGGGTGGCGTTACAGTAAGGATCAGTGTTACAGTGAGGGGCAGTGTTACAGTAAGGGGTGTTTTAGTGTTACAGTGAGGATCACTGTTAAAGTGATGGTCAGTGTTACAGTGAGGCCCAGCGTTACCGTGAGGGGCAGTATTACAGTGAGGGGTGTATCAGTGTTTCAGTGAGTATCCGTGTTACATTGAGGATCAGTGCTACAGTGTGGGGCAATATTACAGTGGGGGCAGTGTTACCGTAAGTATCAGTGTTACAAATAGGGGCAGTGTTACAGTGAGGGGCAGTGTTAGAGTGAGGATCAGTGTTACAGTGAGGGGCAGTGTTACAGTGTGGGGAAATATTACAGTGGGGGGCAGTGATACATTAAGTATCAGTGTTACAAATAGGGGTAGTGTTACAGCGAGGAGCAGTGTTACAGTGAGGGGCAGTGTTACAGTGAGGGGCAGTGTTAACAGTGACGGATGTATCAGTGTTAAAATGAGGTTCAGTGTTAGAGTGAGGGGCAGTGTTAGAGTGAGGAGCAGTGTTACAGTGAGGGGCAGTGTTACAGTGAAGGGCAGTGTTACAGTGAGGATCAGTGTTACAGTGAGGGGCAGTGTTACAGTGTGGGGAAATATTACCGTGGGGGCAGTGTTACAGTAAGTATCAGTGTTACAGATAGGGGAAGTGTTACAGTGAGGGGCAGTGTTACAGTTAGGGGTGTTTCAGTGTTACAGTGAGGATGAATATTACAGTGAGGATCAGTGTTACAGTGAATGGCAGTGATACAGTGAAGGTGTATTAGTGTTACAGTGAGGATTAGTGTTAAAGTGATGGGCAGTGTTACAGTGAGGCCCAGCGTTACAGAAAGGTGCTGTATTACAGTGAGGGGTGTATCAGTGTTTACAGTGAGTATCAGTGTTACATTGAGGATCAGTGCTACAGTTAGGGGAAGTGTTAGAATGAGGCCAGTGTTGCTGTTAGGGGTGGCGTTACAGTAAGGGGCAGTGTTACAGTAAGGATCAGTGTTACAGTCAGGTGCAGTGTTACAATGAGGTTCAGTGTTACTGTGAGCGGCAGTGTAACAGTGATGGATGTATCAGTGTTACAATGAGGTTCAGTGTTACTGTGAGCGGCAGTTTTACAGTGTGGGGAAATGTTACAGCGAGTGGCCATGTTACAGTGAAGTGCAGTGTTACAGTGAGGTTTGTATAACCATTAGAGTGATGATCGGTGTTGCAGTGAATATCAATGTTATAGTGAGGGTCAGTGTTGTGGTGAGGGGGCAGTGTTGCAGTGTGGTGCAGAGCTACAGTGAGGGGCAATGTTACATTGAGGGGCAGAGTTACAATAAGGATTATTGTTACAGTCAGGGGCAGTATTACTGCGAGGGGCTGTATTGCAGTGAGGATCAGTGTTACATTGAGTATCAGTGTTACAGTGAAGGGCAGTGTTACAGTGAGGGACAGTGTTATAGTGAGGGGCAGTGTTACATTGAGGGGCAGTGTTACAGTGAAGGGTGTATCAGTGTTAAAATGAGGTTCTGTGTTAGAGTGAGGGGCAGTGTTAGAGTGAGGAGCAGTGTTTCAGTGTGGGGCAATATTACAGTGGGGGCAGTGTTACAGTAAGTATCAGTGTTACAGATAGGGGCAGTGTTACAGTGAGGGGCAGTGTTACAGTGAGAGTCAGTGTTGCAGTGAGGGGCAGCGTTACAGTGAAGATCAGTGATACAATGGCACTCAGTGATACAGTGAGGATCCGTGTTACAGTGAAGGGCTCTATTAATGTGAGCAGTGTAATAGTGAGGAGAGTATCAGTGTTACAGTGATGGTCAGTCTTACAGTGTTCTGTGTTACAGTGAATGGTGTAAAAGTGTTACGGTAAGGATCAGTGTTACCGTGAGGGTCAGTGTTGCAGTGAGGGGCAGCGTTACAGTGAAGATTAGTGAGACAGTGAGGATCAGTGTCACAGTGAGGATCAGTATTACAGTGATGGTCAGTGTTACAGTGAGTGGTGTATCTGTGTTACAGTGATGGGCAGTGTTACAGTGAGGTTTAGTGTTACAGTGAGGAGCAGTGTTACAGTGAGGATCAGTGTTATAGTGAATATCAGTGATACAGTGAGGATCAGAGTTACAGTGAAGATCAGTGTAACTCTGAGAGTCAGTGTAACATTGAGGGGTGTATCAGTGTTACAGTGAAGATCGGTGTTACAGTGAAGATCAGTGATACAGCAAGGATCAGTGTTACAGTGAGGGGCAATGTTACAGTGAGGGGCAGTGTTATAGTCATGGGCAGTGTTACAGTGAGGAACAGTGTTACAGTGAATATCAGTGATACAGTGAGGAACAGAGTTACAGTGAAGATCTGTGTTACTCTGAGAGTCAGTGTAACAGTGAGGTGTGTACCAGTGTTACAGTGAAGATCAGCGTTACAGTGAAGATCAGTGATACTGTGAGGATCCTTGTTACAGCGAAAGGCTGTGTTAATGTGTGGGTCAGTGTTAAAGTGAGGCATATATCAGTATTACAGTGAAGGGCAGTGTTACAGTGAAAGGCAGTGTTACAGTGAGGAGTGCATCAGTGTTACAGTGTGGATCAGTGTTACAATGAGGGGCAGAGTTACAGTGAGGGGCAGTGTTGCAGTGAGGGTTTTATCAGTTTTACAGTGAGGATCAATGTTAAAATGAGGGGCAGTTTTACAGTGAGGGGCAGTGTTACAGTGAGGAGCAGTGTTACAGTGAGGGGAAGTGTTACAGTGAGGATCAGTGTTACGGTGAATATCAGTGATACAGAGAGGATCTGTATTACAGTGAATATCAGTGGTACAGTGAGTGGTGTATCAGAGTTACAGTGAGGGGCAGTGTTACAGTAACGGTTAGTGTTACAGTGAGGAGCAGTGTTGCAGTGAGGGGCAGTTTTGCTGTGAGGATCAGCGTTGCAGTGAAGATCAGTGATACAGTGAGGTTCAGTGTTACAGTAATGGGCAGCGTAACGGTGAGGGCTGTATCAGTATTACAGTGAGGATCAGTGTTAAGTGAGGGGCAGAGTTACAGAGAGGGTGTATCATCGTTACCGTGAGGATCAGTGTTACAATGAACATCAGTGATACAGTGAGGATCAGTGTTACAGTGAAGGGTTGTGTTAATGTGAGGGTCAGTTATAAAGTGAGGGGTGTATCAGTATTACAGTGAGGGATAGTGTTACAGTGAAAGGCAGTGTTTCAGTGAGGCGTTTATCAGTTTTACAGTGAGATTCAGTGTTAAAGTGAGGATCAGTGTTAAATTGTGTGGCAGTGTTACAGAGAGGGCTGTATCAGTGTTACAGTGAGGGGCAGTGTTACAGTGAGGATTAGAGTTACAGTGAGGTGCCGTGTTAAAATTAGGATCAGTGTTACAGTGAGGATCAGCGTTACAGTGAGGGTCAGAGTTACAGTGAAGGGCAGTGTGACAGTGAGCAGTAGTGTTACAGTGAGAGGCATATCAGTTTTACAGCGAGGATCAGTGTTCCAGTGAGGGACAGTGTTGCAGTGAGGATCAGTGTTACGGTGAGGATCAGTGTTGCCATGAGGATCTGGGTTACCATGACGATCAGTGATACAGTGAGGATAAGTGTTACAGTGAAGTGCAGTGTTACAGTGAGGGGTGTATCAGTGTTACAGTGAGGGGCAGTGTTACAGTGAGTGGTGTAACAGTGTTTTAGTGAGGATCCATGTTACAGTGAGGTTCCGCGTTATAGTGAGTGTTTTATCAGTGTTACAGTGAGGGGAAGTGTTACAGTGAGGTGCAGTGTTACAGTTAGGATTAGTGTTACAGTGAGGAGCAGTGTTACAGTGAGGGGCAGTGTTACAGTGAGGATCAGTATTACGGTGAAGATCAGTGATACAGTGAGGAGCAGTGTTACAGTGAGGATCAGAGTTAAGGTGATGGGCAGTGTTACAGTGAGGCCCAGCATTACAGTGAGGGGCAGTGTTACAGTGATGGGCAGTGTTACAGTGAGGGGCAGTGTTACAGTGAGGGGTGTATCAGTGTTACAGTGACAGGCAATGTTACAGTGAATGGTGTAACAGTGTTACAGCGAGGAGCAGTGTTACAGTGAGGGGCAGTGTTACAGTGAGGGTGTATTAGTGTTACAGTGAGGATCAGAGTTAAAGTGATGGGCAGTGTTACAGTGAGGCCCAGCATTACAGTGAGGGGCAGTGTTACAGTGATGGGCAGTGTTACAGTGAGGGGAAGTGTTACAGTGTGGGGAAATATTACAGTGAGGGGCAGTGTTACAGTGAGGATCAGTGTCACAGTGAGGGCAGTGTTACAGTGAGGGGCAGTGTTACAGTGAGGGGTGTATCAGTGTTACAGTGACAGGCAATGTTACAGTGAATGGTGTAACAGTGTTACAGCGAGGATCAGTGTTACAGTGAAGGTCAGTGTTAAAGAGAAGGTCAGTGTTACAGTGAGTGTTGCATCAGTGTGACAGTGAGGGGCAGTGTTACAGTGAAGATTAGTGTAACAGTGTTGTGCAGTGTTACAGTGAGGGGTAGTGTTACAGTGAGGAGCAGTGTTACATTGAATATCAGTGTTATAATGAATATCAGTGTTACAGTGAGGATCAGTGTTACATTGATGATCAGTGCTACAGTGAGGGTCAGTGTTACAGCGAGGGGCAGTGTTACAGTGAGGATTAGTGTTACAGTGAGGTGCAGTGTTAAAATTAGGATCAGTGTTACAGTGAGTGTTGTATCAGTGTTACAGTGAGGGGAAGTGTTACAGTGAGGTGCAGTGTTACAGTTAGGATTAGTGTTACAGTGAGGAGCAGTGTTACAGTGAGGGGCAGTGTTACAGTGAGGATCAGTATTACGGTGAAGATCAGTGATACAGTGAGGAGCAGTGTTACAGTGAGGATCAGAGTTAAGGTGATGGGCAGTGTTACAGTGAGGCCCAGCATTACAGTGAGGGGCAGTGTTACAGTGATGGGCAGTGTTACAGTGAGGGGAAGTGTTACAGTGAGGATCAGTGTCACAGTGAGGGCAGTGTTACAGTGAGGGGCAGTGTTACAGTGAGGGGTGTATCAGTGTTACAGTGACAGGCAATGTTACAGTGAATGGTGTAACAGTGTTACAGCGAGGAGCAGTGTTACAGTGAGGGGCAGTGTTACAGTGAGGGTGTATTAGTGTTACAGTGAGGATCAGAGTTAAAGTGATGGGCAGTGTTACAGTGAGGCCCAGCATTACAGTGAGGGGCAGTGTTGCGGTGAAGGGGCAGTGTTGCAGTGAGGGGCAGTGTTGCAGAGAAGGTCAGTGTTAAAGTAAAGATCAGTGTTACAGTGTGGTTAAGTGTTAGAGTGAGGGATGTATCAGTGTGACCGTGAGGATCAGTGTTACAGTGAAGGGCAGTGTTAAAGTGAGGATCAGTGTCACAGTGAGGGCAGTGTTACAGTGAGGGGCAGTGTTACAGTGTGGGGAAATATTACAGTGAGGGGCAGTGTTACAGTGAGGATCAGTGTCACAGTGAGGGCAGTGTTACAGTGAGGGGCAGTGTTACAGTGAGGGGTGTATCAGTGTTACAGTGACAGGCAATGTTACAGTGAATGGTGTAACAGTGTTACAGCGAGGATCAGTGTTACAGTGAAGGTCAGTGTTAAAGAGAAGGTCAGTGTTACAGTGAGTGTTGCATCAGTGTGACAGTGAGGGGCAGTGTTACAGTGAAGATTAGTGTAACAGTGATATGCAGTGTTACAGTGAGGGGTAGTGTTACAGTGAGGAGCAGTGTTACATTGAATATCAGTGTTATAATGAATATCAGTGTTACAGTGAGGATCAGTGTTACATTGAGGATCAGTGCTACAGTGAGGGTCAGTGTTACAGCGAGGGGCAGTGTTACAGTGAGGGGCAGTGACACAGTGAGGGGCAGTGACACAATGAGGGGCAGTGTTACAGCGAGGAGCATTGTTACAGTGAGGGGCAGTGTTACAGTGAGGAGCAGTGTTACAGTGAGGGGAAGTGTTACAGTGAGGATCAGTGTTACGGTGAATATCAGTGATACAGAGAGGATCTGTATTACAGTGAATATCAGTGGTACAGTGAGTGGTGTATCAGTGTTACAGTGAGGGGCAGTGTTACAGTAACGGTTAGTGTTACAGTGAGGAGCAGTGTTGCAGTGAGGGGCAGTGATACAGTGAGGTTCAGTGTTACAGTAATGGGCAGCGTAACGGTGAGGGCTGTATCAGTATTACAGTGAGGATCAGTGTTAAGTGAGGGGCAGAGTTACAGAGAGGGTGTATCATCGTTACCGTGAGGATCAGTGTTACAGTGAACATCAGTGATACAGTGAGGATCAGTGTTACAGTGAAGGGTTGTGTTAATGTGAGGGTCAGTTATAAAGTGAGGGGTGTATCAGTATTACAGTGAGGAATAGTGTTACAGTGAAAGGCAGTGTTTCAGTGAGGCGTTTATCAGTTTTACAGTGAGATTCAGTGTTAAAGTGAGGATCAGTGTTAAATTGTGTGGCAGTGTTACAGAGAGGGCTGTATCAGTGTTACAGTGAGGGGCAGTGTTACAGTGAGGATTAGTGTTACACGAAGGATCAGTGTTACAGTGAGGGGCATGGTTACAGTTATGGGCAGTGTTATAATGAGCAGCAGTGTTAGAGTGAGGGGTGTATCAGTTTTACATTGAGGATCAATGTTAAAGTCAGGGGTAGTGTTAAATTGAGGGGAGGTGTTATAGTAAGGGGCGGTGTTATAGTGAGGGGTGCATCAGTGTTGCATTTTTGGGCAGTGTTACAGTGAGTAGTGTAACAGTGTTAAAGTGTGGATCAGTGTTACAGTGAAGGTCAGTGTTGCAGTGAGGATTAGTGTTACAGTGAGGTGCAGTGTTAAAATTAGGATCAGTGTTACAGTGAGTGTTGTATCAGTGTTACAGTGAGGCGCAGTGTTACAGTGAGGATTAGAGTTACAGTGAGGTGCCGTGTTAAAATTAGGATCAGTGTTACAGTGAGGATCAGCGTTACAGTGAGGGTCAGAGTTACAGTGAAGGGCAGTGTGACAGTGAGCAGTAGTGTTACAGTGAGAGGCATATCAGTTTTACAGCGAGGATCAGTGTTCCAGTGAGGGACAGTGTTGCAGTGAGGATCAGTGTTACGGTGAGGATCAGTGTTGCCATGAGGATCTGGGTTACCATGACGATCAGTGATACAGTGAGGATAAGTGTTACAGTGAAGTGCAGTGTTACAGTGAGGGGTGTATCAGTGTTACAGTGAGGGGCAGTGTTACAGTGAGTGGTGTAACAGTGTTTTAGTGAGGATCCATGTTACAGTGAGGTTCCGCGTTATAGTGAGTGTTTTATCAGTGTTACAGTGAGGGGAAGTGTTACAGTGAGGTGCAGTGTTACAGTTAGGATTAGTGTTACAGTGAGGAGCAGTGTTACAGTGAGGGGCAGTGTTACAGTGAGGATCAGTATTACGGTGAAGATCAGTGTTACAGTGAGGATCAGTGTTACATTGAGGATCAGTGCTACAGTGAGGGTCAGTGTTACAGCGAGGGGCAGTGTTACAGTGAGGGGCAGTGACACAGTGAGGGGCAGTGTTACAGCGAGGAGCAGTGTTACAGTGAGGGGCAGTGTTACAGTGAGGGGCAGTGTTACAGTGTGGGGAAATATTACAGTGGGGGCAGTGTTACAGTAAGTATCAGTGTTACAGATAGGTGCAGTGTTACAGTGAGGATGAATATTAGAGTGAGGATCAGTGTTACAGTGAGTGGCAGTGTTACAGTGAGGGTGTATTAGTGTTACAGTCAGGATCAGAGTTAAAGCGATGGGCAGTGTTACAGTGAGGCCCAGCGTTACAGTGAGGGGCAGCGTTACAGTGATGGGCAATGTTACAGTGAGGGACAGTGTTACAGTGGGTGGGGCAGTGTTACAGTGAGGATCAGTGTTACAGTGAGGGACGGTGTTACATTGAGGGGCAGTGTTACAGTGTGGGGAAATATTACAGTGAGGGGCAGTGTTACAGTGAGGATCAGTGTCACAGTGAAGGTCAGTGTTAAAGAGAAGGTCAGTGTTACAGTGAGTGTTGCATCAGTGTTACAGTGAGGGGCAGTGTTACAGTGAAGATTAGTGTAACAGTGATGTGCAGTGTTACAGTGAGGGGCAGTGTTACAGTGAGGAGCAGTGTTACAGTGAATATCAGTGTTATAATGAATATCAGTGTTACAGTGAGGATCAGTGTTACATTGAGGATCAGTGTTACAGTGAGGGGCAGTGTTACAGTGAGGGGCAGTGTTACAGCAAGGAGCAGTGTTACAGTGAGGGGCAGTGTTACAGTGAGGGGCAGTGTTACAGTGTGGGGAAATATTACAGTGGGGGGCAGTGTTACAGTAAGTATCAGTGTTACAGATAGGGGCAGTGTTACAGTGAGGGGTGTTTCAGTGTTACAGTGAGGATGAATATTACAGTGAGGATCAGTGTTACAGTGAGTGGCAGTGTTACAGTGAGGGCGTATTAGTGTTACAGTGAGGATCAGAGTTAAGGTGATGGGCAGTGTTACAGTGAGGGGCAGTGTTACAGTGAAGGGTGTTTCAGTGTTACAGTGAGGATGAATATTACAGTGAGAATCAGTGTTACAGTGAATGGCAGTGTTACAGTGAGGGGTGTATTAGTGTTACAGTGAGGATTAGTGTTAAAGTGATGGGCAGTGTTACAGTGAGGCCCAGCGTTACAGTAAGGGGCTGTATTACAGTGAGGGGTGTATCAGTGTTTACAGTGAGTATCAGTGTTACATTGAGGATCAGTGTTATAATGAATATCAGTGTTACAGTGAGGATCAGTGTTACATTGAGGATCAGTGCTACAGTGAGGGTCAGTGTTACAGCGAGGGGCAGTGTTACAGTGAGGGGCAGTGACACAGTGAGGGGCAGTGTTACAGCGAGGAGCAGTGTTACAGTGAGGGGCAGTGTTACAGTGAGGGGCAGTGTTACAGTGTGGGGAAATATTACAGTGGGGGCAGTGTTACAGTAAGTATCAGTGTTACAGATAGGTGCAGTGTTACAGTGAGGATGAATATTAGAGTGAAGATCAGTGTTACAGTGAGTAACAGTGTTACAGTGAGGGTGTATTAGTGTTACAGTCAGGATCAGAGTTAAAGCGATGGGCAGTGTTACAGTGAGGCCCAGCGTTACAGTGAGGGGCAGCGTTACAGTGATGGGCAATGTTACAGTGAGGGACAGTGTTACAGTGGGTGGGGCAGTGTTACAGTGAGGATCAGTGTTACAGTGAGGGACGGTGTTACATTTAGGGGCAGTGTTACAGTGTGGGGAAATATTACAGTGAGGGGCAGTGTTACAGTGAGGATCAGTGTCACAGTGAAGGTCAGTGTTAAAGAGAAGGTCAGTGTTACAGTGAGTGTTGCATCAGTGTTACAGTGAGGGGCAGTGTTACAGTGAAGATTAGTGTAACAGTGATGTGCAGTGTTACAGTGAGGGGCAGTGTTACAGTGAGGAGCAGTGTTACAGTGAATATCAGTGTTATAATGAATATCAGTGTTACAGTGAGGATCAGTGTTACATTGAGGATCAGTGTTACAGTGAGGGGCAGTGTTACAGTGAGGGGCAGTGTTACAGCGAGGAGCAGTGTTACAGTGAGGGGCAGTGTTACAGTGAGGGGCAGTGTTACAGTGTGGGGAAATATTACAGTGGGGGGCAGTGTTACAGTAAGTATCAGTGTTACAGATAGGGGCAGTGTTACAGTGAGGGGTGTTTCAGTGTTACAGTGAGGATGAATATTACAGTGAGGATCAGTGTTACAGTGAGTGGCAGTGTTACAGTGAGGGTGTATTAGTGTTACAGTGAGGATCAGAGTTAAGGTGCTGGGCAGTGTTACAGTGAGGGGCAGTGTTACAGTGAAGGGTGTTTCAGTGTTACAGTGAGGATGAATATTACAGTGAGAATCAGTGTTACAGTGAATGGCAGTGTTACAGTGAGGGGTGTATTAGTGTTACAGTGAGGATTAGTGTTAAAGTGATGGGCAGTGTTACAGTGAGGCCCAGCGTTACAGTAAGGGGCTGTATTACAGTGAGGGGTGTATCAGTGTTTACAGTGAGTATCAGTGTTACATTGAGGATCAGTGCTACAGTTAGGGGAAGTGTTACAGTGAGTGGCAGTGTTGCTGTGAGGGGAGGCGTTACAGTAAGGGGCAGTGTTACAGTAAGGATCAGTGTTACAGTCAGGTGCAGTGTTACAATGAGGTTCAGTGTTACTTTGAGTGGCAGTGTAGCAGTGATGGGTGTATCAGTGTTACAATGAGGTTCAGTGTTACTGTGAGCGGCAGTGTTACCGTGTGGGGAAATGTTACAGCGAGTGGCCATGTTACAGTGAAGTGCAGTGTTACAGTGAGGTTTGTATAACCATTAGAGTGAGGATCGGTGTTGCAGTGAATATCAGTGTTATAGTGAGGGTCAGTGATGTGGTGAGGGGGAAGTGTTGCAGTGAGGGGCAGTTTTACAGTGAGGGGAAGTGTTACAGTGAGGGTCAGTGTTACAGTGAGTATGTGTGTTACAGTGAGGGTCACTGTTGCCATGAGGATCAGGGTTACAATGAAGATCAGTGATACAGTGAGGATCAGTGTTACAGTGAGGGACGTGTTAATATGAGGATCAGCATTAAAGTGAGGCGTGTATCAGTATTACCGTGACGATCAGTGTTACAATGCGGTGCAGTGCTACAGTGAGAGGCAATGTTACAGTGAGAGGCAGTGTTACAGTGAGGGGCAATGTTACAGTGAGGGCCAGTGTTACAGTGAGGGGCAATGTTACAGTGAGGGCCAGTGTTACAGTGAGGGGCAGTGTTGCAGTGTGGTGCAGAGCTACAGTGAGGGGCAATGTTACAGTGAGGGGCAGAGTTACAATAAGGATTATTGTTACAGTCAGGGGCAGTATTACAGCGAAGGGCGTATTACAGTGGGGGGCAGTGTTACATTAAGTATCAGTGTTACAGATAGGGGCAGTGTTACAGTGAGGATCAGTGTTACAGTGAGTGGCAGTGTTACAGTGAGGGGTGTATTAGTGTTACAGTGAGGATTAGTGTTAAAGTGATGGGCAGTGTTACAGTGAGGGGTGCATTAGTGTTACAGTGAGGATCAGAGTTAAAGTGATGGGCAGTGTTACAGTGAGGATCAGTGTTACAGTGAGGGGCAGTGTTACAGTGTGGGGAAATATAACAGTGGGGGCAGTGGTACAGTAAGTATCAGTGTTACAGATAGAGGCAGTGTTACAGTGAGGGGCAGTGGTACAGTAAGGGGTGTTTCAATGTTACAGTGAGGATGAATATTACAGTGAGGATCAGTTTTACAGTGAGGGACAGTGTTACATTGAGGGGCAGTGTTACAGTGTGTGGAAATATTACAGTGAGGGGCAGTGTTACGGTGAGGATCAGTGTTACAGTGAGGGGCAGTGTTACAGTGAGGGGCAGTGTTACAGTGAGAGTGTATCAGTGTTACAGTGATAGGCAATGTTACAGTGAATGGTGTAACAGTGTTACAGTGAGGATCAGTGTTACAGTGAAGGTCAGTGTTACAGTGAGTGTTGCATCAGTGTTACAGTGAGGGGCAGTGTTACAGTGAAGATTAGTGTAAAAGTGATGCGCAGTGTTACAGTGAGGGGAAGTGTTACAGTGAGGGGCAGTGTTACAGTGAAGGGTGTTTCAGTGTTACAGTGAGGATGAATATTACAGTGAGGATCAGTGTTACAGTGAATGGCAGTGTTACAGTGAGGGGTGTATTCGTGTTACAGTGAGGATTAGTGTTAAAGTGATGGGCAGTGTTACAGTGAGGCCCAGCGTTACAGTGAGGGGCAGAGTTACAGTGATGGGCAGTGTTACAGTGAGGGACAGTGTTACAGTGGGTGGGGGCAGTGTTACAGTGAGGATCAGTGTTACAGTGAGGGACGGTGTTACATTGAGGGGCAGTGTTACAGTGTGGGGAAATATTACAGTGAGGGGCAGTGTTACAGTGAGGATCAGTGTCACAGTGAAGGTCAGTGTTAAAGAGAAGGTCAGTGTTACAGTGAGTGTTGCATCAGTGTTACAGTGAGGGGCAGTGTTACAGTGAAGATTAGTGTAACAGTGATGTGCAGTGTTACAGTGAGGGGCAGTGTTACAGTGAGGAGCAGTGTTACAGTGAATATCAGTGTTATAATGAATATCAGTGTTACAGTGAGGATCAGTGTTACATTGAGGATCAGTGTTACAGTGAATGGCAGTGTTACAGTGAGGGTGTATTAGTGTTACAGTGAGGATTAGTGTTAAAGTGATGGGCAGTGTTACAGTGAGGCCCAGCGTTACAGTAAGGTGCTGTATTACAGTGAGGGGTGTATCAGTGTTTACAGTGAGTATCAGTGTTACATTGAGGATCAGTGCTACAGTTAGGGGAAGTGTTACAGTGAGGGTCAGTGTTGCTGTGAGGGGAGGCATTACAGTAAGGGGCAGTGTTACAGTAAGGATCAGTGTTACAGATAGGGGCAGTGTTACAGTGAGGGGTGTTTCAGTGTTACAGTGAGGATGAATATTACAGCGAGGATCAGTGTTACAGTGAATGGCAGTGTTACAGTCAGGGTGTATTAGTGTTACAGTGAGGATCAGAGTTAAAGTGATGGGCAGTGTTACAGTGAGGCCCAGTGTTACAGTGAGGCACAGTGTCACAGCGATGGGCAGTGTTACAGTGAGGGACAATGTTACAGTGGGGGGCAGTGTTACAGTGAGGATCAGTTTTACAGTGAGGGACAGTGTTACATTGAGGGGCAGTGTTACAGTGTGGGGAAATATTACCTGTGAGGGGCAGGGTTACGGTGAGGATCAGTGTTACAGTGAGGGGCAGTGTTACAGTGAGGGGAAGTGTTACAGTGAGAGTGTATCAGTGTTACAGTGATAGGCAATGTTACAGTGAATGGTGTAACAGTGTTACAGTGAGGATCAGTGTTACAGTGAAGGTCAGTGTTAAAGAGAAGGTCAGTGTTACAGTTAGGGCCAGTGTTACAGTGAGTGTTGCATCAGTGTCACAGTGAGGGGCAGTGTTACAGTGAAGATTAGTGTAACGGTGATGCGCAGTGTTACAGTGAGGGGCAGTGTTACAGTGAGGGTCAGTGTTACAGTGAGGGGCAGTGTTAGAGTGAGGATCAGTGTTACAGTGAGGGGAAGTGTTCGAGTGAGGATCAGTGTTACAGTGAGGGTCAGTGTTACAGTGTGGGGAAATATGACAGTGTTTACAGTGAGGATCTGAGTTAAAGTGATGGGCAGTGTTACAGTGAGGATCAGTGTTACAGTGAGGGGCAGTGTTACAGTGTAGGGAAATATTACAGTGAGGGGCAGTGTTACATTGAGGATCAGTGTTACAGTGAGGGGCAGTGTTACAGTGAGGGGCAGTGTTACAGTGAGGGGAGTATCAGTGTTACAGTGACAGGCAATGTTACAGTTAATGGTGTAACAGTGTTACAGTGAGGATCAGTGTTACAGTGAATGGCAGTGTTACAGTGAGGGGTGTATTAGTGTTACAGTGAGGATTAGTGTTAAAGTGATGGGCAGTGTTACAGTGAGGCCCAGCGTTACAGTAAGGGGCTGTATTATAGTGAGGGGTGTATCAGTGTTTACAGTGAGTATCAGTGTTACATTGAGGATCAGTGCTACAGTTAGGGGCAGTGTTACAGTAAGGATCAGTATTACAGTCAGGTGCAGTGTTACAGTGAGGGGCAGTGTAACAGTGATGGGTGTATCAGTGTGACAATTAGGTTCAGCGTTACCGTGAGTGGCAGTGTAACAGTGTGTGGAAGTGTTACTGCGAGTGGCCATGTTATAGTGAAGTGCAGTGTTACAGTGAGGTTTGTATAAGCGTTAGAGTAAGGAATGGTGTTGCAGTGAATATCAGTGTTATAGTGAGGGTCAGTGTTGTGGTGAAGGGGCAGTGTTGCAGTGAGGGGCAGTGTTGCACAGAAGGTCAGTGTTAAAGTAAAGATCAGTGTTACAGTGTGGTTAAGTGTTAGAGTGAGGGATGTATCAGTGTGACCGTGAGGATCAGTGTTACAGTGAGGGGCAGTGTTACAGCGAGGAGCAGTGTTACAGCGAGTAGCAGTGTTACAGTGAGGAGCAGTGTTACAGTGAGGGGCAGTGTTACAGTGATGGACAGTGTTAAAGTGAGGGGCAGTGTTACATTGAGGGGCAGTGTTAACAGTGACGGATTTATCAGAGTTAAAATGAGGTTCAGTGTTAGAGTGAGGTGCAGTGTTAGAGTGAGGGGCAGTGTTACAGTTGGGGGCAGTGTTACAGCGAGGAGCAGTGTTACAGTGAGTGGCAGTGTTACAGTGAGGGACAGTGTTAAAGTGAGGGGCGGTGTTACATTGAGGGGCAGTGTTAACAGTGACGGATGTATCAGAGTTAAAACGAGGTTCAGTGTTACAGTGAGGGGCAGTGTTACAGTGTGGGGAAATATTACAGTGGTGGCAGTGTTACAGTAAGTATCGGTGTTACAGATAGGGGCAGTGTTACAGTGAGGGGCAGTGTTACAGTGAGGGGTGTTTCAGTGTTACAGTGAGGATGAATATTACAGTGAGGATCAGTGTTACAGTGAATGGCAGTGTTACAGTGAGGGTGTATTAGTGTTACAGTGAGGATTAGTGTTAAAGTGATGGGCAGTGTTACAGTGAGGCCCAGCGTTACAGTAAGGTGTTGTATTACAGTGAGGGGTGTATCAGTGTTTACAGTGAGTATCAGTGTTACATTGAGGATCAGTGCTACAGTTAGGGAAAGTGTTACAGTGAGGGTCAGTGTTGCTGTGAGGGGAGGTGTTACAGTAAGGGGCAGTGTTACAGTAAGGATCAGTGTTACAGATAGGGGCAGTGTTACAGTGAGGGGTGTTTCAGTGAGGATGAATATTACAGTGAGGATCAGTGTTACAGTGAGTGGCAGTGTTACAGTCAGGGTGTATTAGTGTTACAGTGAGGATCAGAGTTAAAGTGATGGGCAGTGTTACAGTGAGGCCCAGAGTTACAGTGAGGCACAGTGTCACAGTGATGGGCAGTGTTACAGTGGGGGACAATGTTACAGTGGGGGGCAGTGTTACAGTGAGGATCAGTTTTACAGTGAGGGATAGTGTTACATTGAGGGGCAGTGTTACAGTGTGGGGAAATATTACCTGTGAGGGGCAGGGTTACGGTGAGGATCAGTGTTACAGTGAGGGGCAGTGTTACAGTGAGGGGCAGAGTTACAGTGAGAATGTATCAGTGTTACAGCGATAGGCAATGTTACAGTGAATGGTGTAACAGTGTTACAGTGAGGATCAGTGTTACAGTGAAGGTCAGTGTTAAAGAGAAGGTCAATGTTAGAGTTAGGGCCAGTGTTACAGTGAGTGTTGCATCAGTGTTACAGTGAGGGGCAGTGTTACAGTGAAGATTAGTGTAACAGAGATGCGCAGTGTTACAGTGAGGGGCAGTATTACAGTGAGGGTCAGTGTTACAGTGAGGGGCAGTGTTAGAGTGAGGATCAGTGTTACAGTGAGGGGAAGTGTTACAGTGAATGGCAGTGTTACAGTGAGGGTGTATTAGTGTTACAGTGAGGATTAGTGTTAAAGTGATGGGCAGTGTTACAGTGAGGCCCAGCGTTACAGTAAGGTGCTGTATTACAGTGAGGGGTGTATCAGTGTTTACAGTGAGTATCAGTGTTACATTGAGGATCAGTGCTACAGTTAGGGAAAGTGTTACAGTGAGGGTCAGTGTTGCTGTGAGGGGAGGCGTTACAGTAAGGATCAGTGTTACATATAGGGGCAGTGTTACAGTGAGTGGTGTTTCAGTGTTACAGTGAGGATGAATATTACAGCGAGGATCAGTGTTACAGTGAGTGGCAGTGTTACAGTCAGGGTGTATTAGTGTTACAGTGAGGATCAGAGTTAAAGTGATGGGCAGTGTTACAGTGAGGCCCAGTTTTACAGTGAGGCACAGTGTTACAGTGATGGGCAGTGTTACAGTGAGGGACAATGTTACAGTGGGGGCAGTGTTACAGTGAGGATCAGTTTTACAGTGAGGGACAGTGTTACATTGAGGGGCAGTGTTACAGTGTGGGGAAATATTACCTGTGAGGGGCAGGGTTACGGTGAGGATCAGTGTTACAGTGAGGGGCAGTGTTACAGTGAGGGGCAGTGTTACAGTGAGAGTGTATCAGTGTTACAGTGATAGGCAATGTTACAGTGAATGGTGTAACAGTTTTACAGTGAGGATCAGTGTTACAGTGAAGGTCAGTGTTAAAGAGAAGGTCAGTGTTACAGTTAGGGCCAGTGTTACAGTGAGTTTTGCATCAGTGTTACAGTGAGGGGCAGTGTTACAGTGAAGATTAGTGTAACAGTGATGTGCAGTGTTACAGTGAGGGACAGTGTTACAGTGAGGGTCAGTGTTACAGTGAGGGGCAGTGTTAAAGTGAGGATCAGTGTTACAGTGAGGGGAAGTGTTCGAGTGAGGATCAGTGTTACAGTGAGGGTCAGTGTTGCAGTGTGGGGAAATATGACAGTGTTTACAGTGAGGATCTGAGTTAAAGTGATGGGCAGTGTTACAGTGAGGATCAGTGTTACAGTGAGGGGCAGTGTTACAGTGTAGGGAAATATTACAGTGGGGGCAGTGTTACAGTAAGTATCAGTGTTACAGATAGGGGCAGTGTTACAGTGAGGGGCAGTGTTACAGTGAGGGGTGTTTCAGTGTTACAGTGAGGATGAATATTACAGTGAGGATCAGTGTTATAGTGAATGGCAGTGTTACAGTGAGGGGTGTATTAGTGTTACAGTGAGGATCAGAGTTAAAGTGATGGGCAGTGTTACAGTGAGGCCCAGTGTTACAGTGAGGCACAGTGTCACAGTGATGGGCAGTGTTACAGTGAGGGACAATGTTACAGTGGGGGGCAGTGTTACAGTGAGGATCAGTTTTACAGTGAGGGACAGTGTTACATTGAGGGGCAGTGTTACAGTGTGGGGAAATATTACCTGTGAGGGGCAGGGTTACGGTGAGGATCGGTGTTACAGTGAGGGGCAGTGTTACAGTGAGGGGCAGTGTTACAGTGAGAGTGTATCAGTGTTACAGTGATAGGCAATGTTACAGTGAATGGTGTAACAGTGTTACAGTGAGGATCAGTGTTACAGTGAAGGTCAGTGTTAAAGAGAATGTCAGGGTTACAGTGAGGGGCAGTCTTACAGTGAGGGGCAGTGTTATAGTGAGGATCAGTGTTACAGTGAGGGGAAGTGTTCGAGTGAGGATCAGTGTTACAGTGAGGGTCAGTGTTACAGTGTGGGGAAATATGACAGTGTTTACTGTGAGGATCTGAGTTAAAGTGATGGGCAGTGTTACAGTGAGGATCAGTGTTAGAGTGAGGGGCAGTGTTACAGTGAGGGGTGTTTCAGTGTTACAGTGAGGATGAATATTACAGTGAGGATCAGTGTTACAGTGAATGACAGTGTTGCAGTGAGGGGTGTATTAGTGTTACAGTGAGGATTAGTGTTAAAGTGATGGGCAGTGTTACAGTGAGGCCCAGCGTTACAATAAGGGGCTGTATTACAGTGAGGGGTGTATCAGTGTTTACAGTGAGTATCAGTGTTACATTGAGGATCAGTGCTACAGTTAGGGGAAGTGTTACAGTGAGGGTCAGTGTTGCTGTGAGGGGAGGCGTTACAGTAAGGGGCAGTGTTACAGTCAGGTGCAGTGTTACAGTGAGGGGCAGTGTAACAGTGATGGGTGTATCAGTGTGACAATTAGGTTCAGCGTTACCGTGAGTGGCAGTGTTACAGTGTGGGGAAGTGTTACAGCGAGTGGCCATGTTACAGTGAAGTGCAGTGTTACAGTGAGGTTTGTATAAGCGTTAGAGTAAGGAACGGTGTTGCAGTGAATATCAGTGTTATAGTGAAGGTCAGTGTTGCGGTGAAGGGGTAGTATTGCAGTGAGGGGCAGTGTTGCAGAGAAGGTCAGTGTTAAAGTAATGATCAGTGTTACAGTGTGGTTAAGTGTTAGAGTGGGGGATGTATCAGTGTGACCGTGAGGATCAGTGTTACAGTGAGGGGCAGTGTTACAGCGAGGAGCAGTGTTACAGCGAGGAGCAGTGTTACAGTGAGGAGCAGTGTTACAGTGAGGGGCAGTGTTACAGTGAGGGACAGTGTTAAAGTGAGGGGCAGTGTTGCATTGAGGGACAGTGTTAACAGTGATGGATGTATCAGAGTTAAAATGAGGTTCAGTGTTACAGTGAGGATCAGTGTTACAGTGAGGGGCAGTGTTACAGTGTGGGGAAATGTTACAGTGGTGGCAGTGTTAGAGTAAGTATCAGTGTTACAGATAGGGGCAGTGTTACAGTGAGGGGCGGTGTTACAGTAAGGGGTGTTTCAATGTTACAGTGAGGATGAATATTACAGTGAGGATCAGTTTTACAGTGAGGGACAGTGTTACATTGAGGGGCAGTGTTACAGTGTGTGGAAATATTACAGTGAGGGGCAGTGTTACGGTGAGGATCAGTGTTACAGTGAGGGGCAGTGTTACAGTGAGGGGCAGTGTTACAGTGAGAGTGTATCAGTGTTACAGTGATAGGCAATGTTACAGTGAATGGTGTAACAGTGTTACAGTGAGGATCAGTGTTACAGTGAAGGTCAGTGTTACAGTGAGTGTTGCATCAGTGTTACAGTGAGGGGCAGTGTTACAGTGAAGATTAGTGTAACAGTGATGCGCAGTGTTACAGTGAGGGGAAGTGTTACAGTGAGGGGCAGTGTTACAGTGAAGGGTGTTTCAGTGTTACAGTGAGGATGAATATTACAGTGAGGATCAGTGTTACAGTGAATGGCAGTGTTACATTGAGGGGCAGTGTTACAGTGTGGGGAAATGTTACCTGTGAGGGGCAGGGTTACGGTGAGGATCGGTGTTACAGTGAGGGGCAGTGTTACAGTGAGGGGCAGTGTTACAGTGAGAGTGTATCAGTGTTACAGTGATAGGCAATGTTACAGTGAATGGTGTAACAGTGTTACAGTGAGGATCAGTGTTACAGTGAAGGTCAGTGTTAAAGAGAAGGTCAGGGTTACAGTGAGGGCCAGTGTTACAGTGAGTGTTGCATCAGTGTTACAGTGAGGGGCAGTGTTACAGTGAGGGGCAGTGTTATAGTGAGGATCAGTGTTACAGTGAGGGGAAGTGTTCGAGTGAGGATCAGTGTTACAGTGAGGGTCAGTGTTACAGTGTGGGGAAATATGACAGTGTTTACTGTGAGGATCTGAGTTAAAGTGATGGGCAGTGTTACAGTGAGGATCAGTGTTAGAGTGAGGGGCAGTGTTACAGTGAGGGGTGTTTCAGTGTTACAGTGAGGATGAATATTACAGTGAGGATCAGTGTTACAGTGAATGGCAGTGTTACAGTGAGGGGTGTATTAGTGTTACAGTGAGGATTAGTGTTAAAGTGATGGGCAGTGTTACAGTGAGGCCCAGTGTTACAATAAGGGGCTGTATTACAGTGAGGGGTGTATCAGTGTTTACAGTGAGTATCAGTGTTACATTGAGGATCAGTGCTACAGTTAGGGGAAGTGTTACAGTGAGGGTCAGTGTTGCTGTGAGGGGAGGCGTTACAGTAAGGGGCAGTGTTACAGTCAGGTGCAGTGTTACAGTGAGGGGCAGTGTAACAGTGATGGGTGTATCAGTGTGACAATTAGGTTCAGCGTTACCGTGAGTGGCAGTGTTACAGTGTGGGGAAGTGTTACAGCGAGTGGCCATGTTACAGTGAAGTGCAGTGTTACAGTGAGGTTTGTATAAGCGTTAGAGTAAGGAACGGTGTTGCAGTGAATATCAGTGTTATAGTGAAGGTCAGTGTTGCGGTGAAGGGGCAGTATTGCAGTGAGGGGCAGTGTTGCAGAGAAGGTCAGTGTTAAAGTAATGATCAGTGTTACAGTGTGGTTAAGTGTTAGAGTGGGGGATGTATCAGTGTGACCGTGAGGATCAGTGTTACAGTGAGGGGCAGTGTTACAGCGAGGAGCAGTGTTACAGTGAGGAGCAGTGTTACAGTGAGGGGCAGTGTTACAGTGAGGGGCAGTGTTACAGTGAGGGACAGTGTTAAAGTGAGGGGCAGTGTTGCATTGAGGGGCAGTGTTAACAGTGATGGATGTATCAGAGTTAAAATGAGGTTCAGTGTTACAGTGAGGATCAGTGTTACAGTGAGGGGCAGTGTTACAGTGTGGGGAAATGTTACAGTGGTGGCAGTGTTAGAGTAAGTATCAGTGTTACAGATAGGGGCAGTGTTACAGTGAGGGGCGGTGTTACAGTAAGGGGTGTTTCAATGTTACAGTGAGAATGAATATTACAGTGAGGATCAGTGTTACAGTGAGTGGCAGTGTTACAGTGAGGGTGTATTAGTGTTACAGTGAGGATCAGAGTTAAGGTGATGGGCAGTGTTACAGTGAGGGGCAGTGTTACAGTGAAGGGTGTTTCAGTGTTACAGTGAGGATGAATATTACAGTGAGAATCAGTGTTACAGTGAATGGCAGTGTTACAGTGAGGGGTGTATTAGTGTTACAGTGAGGATTAGTGTTAAAGTGATGGGCAGTGTTACAGTGAGGCCCAGTGTTACAGTAAGGGGCTGTATTACAGTGAGGGGTGTATCAGTGTTTACAGTGAGTATCAGTGTTACATTGAGGATCAGTGTTATAATGAATATCAGTGTTACAGTGAGGATCAGTGTTACATTGAGGATCAGTGCTACAGTGAGGGTCAGTGTTACAGCGAGGGGCAGTGTTACAGTGAGGGGCAGTGACACAGTGAGGGGCAGTGTTACAGCGAGGAGCAGTGTTACAGTGAGGGGCAGTGTTACAGTGAGGGGCAGTGTTACAGTGTGGGGAAATATTACAGTGGGGGCAGTGTTACAGTAAGTATCAGTGTTACAGATAGGTGCAGTGTTACAGTGAGGATGAATATTAGAGTGAGGATCAGTGTTACAGTGAGTAACAGTGTTACAGTGAGGGTGTATTAGTGTTACAGTCAGGATCAGAGTTAAAGCGATGGGCAGTGTTACAGTGAGGCCCAGCGTTACAGTGAGGGGCAGCGTTACAGTGATGGGCAATGTTACAGTGAGGGACAGTGTTACAGTGGGTGGGGCAGTGTTACAGTGAGGATCAGTGTTACAGTGAGGGACGGTGTTACATTGAGGGGCAGTGTTACAGTGTGGGGAAATATTACAGTGAGGGGCAGTGTTACAGTGAGGATCAGTGTCACAGTGAAGGTCAGTGTTAAAGAGAAGGTCAGTGTTACAGTGAGTGTTGCATCAGTGTTACAGTGAGGGGCAGTGTTACAGTGAAGATTAGTGTAACAGTGATGTGCAGTGTTACAGTGAGGGGCAGTGTTACAGTGAGGAGCAGTGTTACAGTGAATATCAGTGTTATAATGAATATCAGTGTTACAGTGAGGATCAGTGTTACATTGAGGATCAGTGTTACAGTGAGGGGCAGTGTTACAGTGAGGGGCAGTGTTACAGCGAGGACCAGTGTTACAGTGAGGGGCAGTGTTACAGTGAGGGGCAGTGTTACAGTGTGGGGAAATATTACAGTGGGGGGCAGTGTTACAGTAAGTATCAGTGTTACAGATAGGGGCAGTGTTACAGTGAGGGGTGTTTCAGTGTTACAGTGAGGATGAATATTACAGTGAGGATCAGTGTTACAGTGAGTGGCAGTGTTACAGTGAGGGTGTATTAGTGTTACAGTGAGGATCAGAGTTAAGGTGATGGGCAGTGTTACAGTGAGGGGCAGTGTTACAGTGAAGGGTGTTTCAGTGTTACAGTGAGGATGAATATTACAGTGAGAATCAGTGTTACAGTGAATGGCAGTGTTACAGTGAGGGGTGTATTAGTGTTACAGTGAGGATTAGTGTTAAAGTGATGGGCAGTGTTACAGTGAGGCCCAGCATTACAGTAAGGGGCTGTATTACAGTGAGGGGTGTATCAGTGTTTACAGTGAGTATCAGTGTTACATTGAGGATCAGTGTTATAATGAATATCAGTGTTACAGTGAGGATCAGTGTTACATTGAGGATCAGTGCTACAGTGAGGGTCAGTGTTACAGCGAGGGGCAGTGTTACAGTGAGGGGCAGTGACACAGTGAGGGGCAGTGTTACAGCGAGGAGCAGTGTTACAGTGAGGGGCAGTGTTACAGTGAGGGGCAGTGTTACAGTGTGGGGAAATATTACAGTGGGGGCAGTGTTACAGTAAGTATCAGTGTTACAGATAGGTGCAGTGTTACAGTGAGGATGAATATTAGAGTGAGGATCAGTGTTACAGTGAGTAACAGTGTTACAGTGAGGGTGTATTAGTGTTACAGTCAGGATCAGAGTTAAAGCGATGGGCAGTGTTACAGTGAGGCCCAGCGTTACAGTGAGGGGCAGCGTTACAGTGATGGGCAATGTTACAGTGAGGGACAGTGTTACAGTGGGTGGGGCAGTGTTACAGTGAGGATCAGTGTTACAGTGAGGGACGGTGTTACATTGAGGGGCAGTGTTACAGTGTGGGGAAATATTACAGTGAGGGGCAGTGTTACAGTGAGGATCAGTGTCACAGTGAAGGTCAGTGTTAAAGAGAAGGTCAATGTTACAGTGAGTGTTGCATCAGTGTTACATTGAGGGGCAGTGTTACAGTGAAGATTAGTGTAACAGTGATGTGCAGTGTTACAGTGAGGGGCAGTGTTACAGTGAGGAGCAGTGTTACAGTGAATATCAGTGTTATAATGAATATCAGTGTTACAGTGAGGATCAGTGTTACATTGAGGATCAGTGTTACAGTGAGGGGCAGTGTTACAGTGAGGGGCAGTGTTACAGCGAGGACCAGTGTTACAGTGAGGGGCAGTGTTACAGTGAGGGGCAGTGTTACAGTGTGGGGAAATATTACAGTGGGGGGCAGTGTTACAGTAAGTATCAGTGTTACAGATAGGGGCAGTGTTACAGTGAGGGGTGTTTCAGTGTTACAGTGAGGATGAATATTACAGTGAGGATCAGTGTTACAGTGAGTGGCAGTGTTACAGTGAGGGTGTATTAGTGTTACAGTGAGGATCAGAGTTAAGGTGATGGGCAGTGTTACAGTGAGGGGCAGTGTTACAGTGAAGGGTGTTTCAGTGTTACAGTGAGGATGAATATTACAGTGAGAATCAGTGTTACAGTGAATGGCAGTGTTACAGTGAGGGGTGTATTAGTGTTACAGTGAGGATTAGTGTTAAAGTGATGGGCAGTGTTACAGTAAGGATCAAGTGTTACAGTCAGGTGCAGTGTTACAATGAGGTTCAGTGTTACTTTGAGTGGCAGTGTAGCAGTGATGGGTGTATCAGTGTTACAATGAGGTTCAGTGTTACTGTGAGCGGCAGTGTTACCGTGTGGGGAAATGTTACAGCGAGTGGCCATGTTACAGTGAAGTGCAGTGTTACAGTGAGGTTTGTATAACCATTAGAGTGAGGATCGGTGTTGCAGTGAATATCAGTGTTATAGTGAGGGTCAGTGATGTGGTGAGGGGGAAGTGTTGCAGTGAGGGGCAGTTTTACAGTGAGGGGAAGTGTTACAGTGAGGGTCAGTGTTACAGTGAGTATCTGTGTTACAGTGAGGGTCACTGTTGCCATGAGGATCAGGGTTACAATGAAGATCAGTGATACAGTGAGGATCAGTGTTACAGTGAGGGACGTGTTAATATGAGGATCAGCATTAAAGTGAGGCGTGTATCAGTATTACCGTGACGATCAGTGTTACAATGCGGTGCAGTGCTACAGTGAGAGGCAATGTTACAGTGAGAGGCAGTGTTACAGTGAGGGGCAATGTTACAGTGAGGGTCAGTGTTACAGTGAGGGGCAGTGTTGCAGTGTGGTGCAGAGCTACAGTGAGGGGCAATGTTACAGTGAGGGGCAGAGTTACAATAAGGATTATTGTTACAGTCAGGGGCAGTATTACAGCGAAGGGCGTATTACAGTGGGGGGCAGTGTTACATTAAGTATCAGTGTTACAGATAGGGGCAGTGTTACAGTGAGGGGCAGTGTTACAGGGAGGGGTGTTTCAGTGTTACAGTGAGGATGAATATTACAGTGAGGATCAGTGTTACAGTGAGTGGCAGTGTTACAGTGAGGGGTGTATTAGTGTTACAGTGAGGATTAGTGTTAAAGTGATAGGCAGTGTTACAGTGAGGGGTGTATTAGTGTTACAGTGAGGATCAGAGTTAAAGTGATGGGCAGTGTTACAGTGAGGGGTGTATTAGTGTTACAGTGAGGATCAGAGTTAAAGTGATGGGCAGTGTTACAGTGAAGATTAGTGTAACAGTGATGTGCAGTGTTACAGTGAGGGGTAGTGTTACAGTGAGGAGCAGTGTTACATTGAATATCAGTGTTATAATGAATATCAGTGTTACAGTGAGGATCAGTGTTACATTGAGGATCAGTGCTACAGTGAGGGTCAGTGTTACAGCGAGGGGCAGTGTTACAGTGAGGGGAAGTGACACAGTGAGGGGCAGTGTTACAGCGAGGAGCTGTGTTACAGTGAGGGGCAGTGTTACAGTGAGGGGCAGTGTTACAGTGTGGGGAAATATTACAGTGGGGGCAGTGTTACAGTAAGTATCAGTGTTACAGATAGGTGCAGTGTTACAGTGAGGATGAATATTAGAGTGAGGATCAGTGTTACAGTGAGTGGCAGTGTTACAGTGAGGGTGTATTAGTGTTACAGTCAGGATCAGAGTTAAAGCGATGGGCAGTGTTACAGTGAGGCCCAGCGTTACAGTGAGGGGCAGCGTTACAGTGATGGGCAATGTTACAGTGAGGGACAGTGTTACAGTGGGTGGGGCAGTGTTACAGTGGGGATCAGTGTTACAGTGAGGGACGGTGTTACCTTGAGGGGCAGTGTTACAGTGTGGGGAAATATTACAGTGAGGGGCAGTGTTACAGTGAGGATCAGTGTCACAGTGAAGGTCAGTGTTAAAGAGAAGGTCAGTGTTACAGTGAGTGTTGCATCAGTGTTACAGTGAGGGGCAGTGTTACAGTGAAGATTAGTGTAACAGTGATGTGCAGTGTTACAGTGAGGGGCAGTGTTACAGTGAGGAACAGTGTTACAGTGAATATCAGTGTTATAATGATTATCAGTGTTACAGTGAGGATCAGTGTTACATTGAAGATCAGTGTTACAGTGAGGGGCAGTGTTACAGTGAGGGGCAGTGTTACAGTGAGGAGCAGTGTTACAGTGAGGGGCAGTGTTACAGTGAGGGGCAGTGTTACAGTGTGGGGAAATATTACAGTGGGGGGCAGTGTTACAGTAAGTATCAGTGTTACAGATAGGGGAAGTGTTACAGTGAGGGGTGTTTCAGTGTTACAGTGAGGATGAATATTACAGTGAGGATCAGTGTTACAGTGAGTGGCAGTGTTACAGTGAGGGTGTATTAGTGTTACAGTGAGGATCAGAGTTAAGGTGATGGGCAGTGTTACAGTGAGGGGCAGTGTTACAGTGAAGGGTGTTTCAGTGTTACAGTGAGGATGAATATTACAGTGAGAATCAGTGTTACAGTGAATGGCAGTGTTACAGTGAGGGGTGTATTAGTGTTACAGTGAGGATTAGTGTTAAAGTGATGGGCAGTGTTACAGTGAGGCCCAGCGTTACAGTAAGGGGCTGTATTACAGTGAGGGGTGTATCAGTGTTTACAGTGAGTATCAGTGTTACATTGAGGATCAGTGCTACAGTTAGGGGAAGTGTTACAGTGAGGGGCAGTGTTGCTGTGAGGGGAGGCGTTACAGTAAGGGGCAGTGTTACAGTAAGGATCAGTGTTACAGATAGGGGCAGTGTTACAGTGAGGTTCAGTGTTACTTTGAGTGGCAGTGTAGCAGTGATGGGTGTATCAGTGTTACAATGAGGTTCAGTGTTACTGTGAGCGGCAGTGTTACCGTGTGGGGAAATGTTACAGCAAGTGGCCATGTTACAGTGAAGTGCAGTGTTACAGTGAGGTTTGTATAACCATTAGAGTGAGGATCGGTGTTGCAGTGAATATCAGTGTTATAGTGAGGGTCAGTGATGTGGTGAGGGGGAAGTGTTGCAGTGAGGGGCAGTTTTACAGTGAGGGGAAGTGTTACAGTGAGGGTCAGTGTTACAGTGAGTATCTGTGTTACAGTGAGGGTCACTGTTGCCATGAGGATCAGGGTTACAATGAAGATCAGTGATACAGTGAGGATCAGTGTTACAGTGAGGGACGTGTTAATATGAGGATCAGCATTAAAGTGAGGCGTGTATCAGTATTACCGTGACGATCAGTGTTACAATGCGGTGCAGTGCTACAGTGAGAGGCAATGTTACAGTGAGAGGCAGTGTTACAGTGAGGGGCAATGTTACAGTGAGGGTCAGTGTTACAGTGAGGGGCAGTGTTGCAGTGTGGTGCAGAGCTACAGTGAGGGGCAATGTTACAGTGAGGGGCAGAGTTACAATAAGGATTATTGTTACAGTCAGGGGCAGTATTACAGCGAAGGGCGTATTACAGTGGGGGGCAGTGTTACATTAAGTATCAGTGTTACAGATAGGGGCAGTGTTACAGTGAGGGGCAGTGTTACAGTGTGGGGAAATATTACAGTGAGGGGCAGTGTTACAGTGAGGATCAGTGTCACAGTGAAGGTCAGTGTTAAAGAGAAGGTCAGTGTTACAGTGAGTGTTGCATCAGTGTTACAGTGAGGGGCAGTGTTACAGTGAAGATTAGTGTAACAGTGATGTGCAGTGTTACAGTGAGGGGCAGTGTTACAGTGAGGAGCAGTGTTACAGTGAATATCAGTGTTATAATGAATATCAGTGTTACAGTGAGGATCAGTGTTACATTGAGGATCAGTGTTACAGTGAATGGCAGTGTTACAGTGAGGGTGTATTAGTGTTACAGTGAGGATTAGTGTTAAAGTGATGGGCAGTGTTACAGTGAGGCCCAGCGTTACAGTAAGCTGTTGTATTACAGTGAGGGGTGTATCAGTGTTTACAGTGAGTATCAGTGTTACATTGAGGATCAGTGCTACAGTTAGGGGAAGTGTTACAGTGAGGGTCAGTGTTGCTGTGAGGGGAGGCATTACAGTAAGGGGCAGTGTTACAGTAAGGATCAGTGTTACAGATAGGGGCAGTGTTACAGTGAGGGGTGTTTCAGTGTTACAGTGAGGATGAATATTACAGCGAGGATCAGTGTTACAGTGAATGGCAGTGTTACAGTCAGGGTGTATTAGTGTTACAGTGAGGATCAGAGTTAAAGTGATGGGCAGTGTTACAGTGAGGCCCAGTGTTACAGTGAGGCACAGTGTCACAGCGATGGGCAGTGTTACAGTGAGGGACAATGTTACAGTGGGGGGCAGTGTTACAGTCAGGATCAGTTTTACAGTGAGGGACAGTGTTACATTGAGGGGCAGTGTTACAGTGTGGGGAAATATTACCTGTGAGGGGCAGGGTTACGGTGAGGATCAGTGTTACAGTGAGGGGCAGTGTTACAGTGAGGGGAAGTGTTACAGTGAGAGTGTATCAGTGTTACAGTGATAGGCAATGTTACAGTGAATGGTGTAACAGTGTTACAGTGAGGATCAGTGTTACAGTGAAGGTCAGTGTTAAAGAGAAGGTCAGTGTTACAGTTAGGGCCAGTGTTACAGTGAGTGTTGCATCAGTGTTACAGTGAGGGGCAGTGTTACAGTGAAGATTAGTGTAACGGTGATGCGCAGTGTTACAGTGAGGGGCAGTGTTACAGTGAGGGTCAGTGTTACAGTGAGGGGCAGTGTTAGAGTGAGGATCAGTGTTACAGTGAGGGGAAGTGTTCGAGTGAGGATCAGTGTTACAGTGAGGGTCAGTGTTACAGTGTGGGGAAATATGACAGTGTTTACAGTGAGGATCTGAGTTAAAGTGATGGGCAGTGTTACAGTGAGGATCAGTGTTACAGTGAGGGGCAGTGTTACAGTGTAGGGAAATATTACAGTGAGGGGCAGTGTTACATTGAGGATCCGTGTTACAGTGAGGGGCAGTGTTACAGTGAGGGGCAGTGTTACAGTGAGGGGAGTATCAGTGTTACAGTGACAGGCAATGTTACAGTTAATGGTGTAACAGTGTTACAGTGAGGATCAGTGTTACAGTGAATGGCAGTGTTACAGTGAGGGGTGCATTAGTGTTACAGTGAGGATTAGTGTTAAAGTGATGGGCAGTGTTACAGTGAGGCCCAGCGTTACAGTAAGGGGCTGTATTACAGTGAGGGGTGTATCAGTGTTTACAGTGAGTATCAGTGTTACATTGAGGATCAGTGCTACAGTTAGGGGAAGTGTTACAGTGAGGGGCAGTGTTGCTGTGAGGGGAGGCGTTACAGTAAGGATCAGTATTACAGTCAGGTGCAGTGTTACAGTGAGGGGCAGTGTAACAGTGATGGGTGTATCAGTGTGACAATTAGGTTCAGCGTTACCGTGAGTGGCAGTGTAACAGTGTGTGGAAGTGTTACTGCGAGTGGCCATGTTATAGTGAAGTGCAGTGTTACAGTGAGGTTTGTATAAGCGTTAGAGTAAGGAATGGTGTTGCAGTGAATATCAGTGTTATAGTGAGGGTCAGTGTTGTGGTGAAGGGGCAGTGTTGCAGTGAGGGGCAGTGTTGCACAGAAGGTCAGTGTTAAAGTAAAGATCAGTGTTACAGTGTGGTTAAGTGTTAGAGTGAGGGATGTATCAGTGTGACCGTGAGGATCAGTGTTACAGTGAGGGGCAGTGTTACAGCGAGGAGCAGTGTTACAGCGAGTAGCAGTGTTACAGTGAGGAGCAGTGTTACAGTGAGGGGCAGTGTTACAGTGATGGACAGTGTTAAAGTGAGGGGCAGTGTTACATTGAGGGGCAGTGTTAACAGTGACGGATTTATCAGAGTTAAAATGAGGTTCAGTGTTAGAGTGAGGGGCAGTGTTACAGTTGGGGGCAGTGTTACAGCGAGGAGCAGTGTTACAGTGAGTGGCAGTGTTACAGTGAGGGACAGTGTTAAAGTGAGGGGCGGTGTTACATTGAGGGGCAGTGTTAACAGTGACGGATGTATCAGGGTTAAAATGAGGTTCAGTGTTACAGTGAGGGGCAGTGTTACAGTGTGGGGAAATATTACAGTGGTGGCAGTGTTACAGTATGTATCGGTGTTACAGATAGGGGCAGTGTTACAGTGAGGGGCAGTGTTACAGTGAGGGGTGTTTCAGTGTTACAGTGAGGATGAATATTACAGTGAGGATCAGTGTTACAGTGAATGGCAGTGTTACAGTGAGGGTGTATTAGTGTTACAGTGAGGATTAGTGTTAAAGTGATGGGCAGTGTTACAGTGAGGCCCAGCGTTACAGTAAGGTGCTGTATTACAGTGAGGGGTGTATCAGTGTTTACAGTGAGTATCAGTGTTACATTGAGGATCAGTGCTACAGTTAGGGAAAGTGTTACAGTGAGGGTCAGTGTTGCTGTGAGGGGAGGTGTTACAGTAAGGGGCAGTGTTACAGTAAGGATCAGTGTTACAGATAGGGGCAGTGTTACAGTGAGGGGTGTTTCAGTGAGGATGAATATTACAGCGAGGATCAGTGTTACAGTGAGTGGCAGTGTTACAGTCAGGGTGTATTAGTGTTACAGTGAGGATCAGAGTTAAAGTGATGGGCAGTGTTACAGTGAGGCCCAGAGTTACAGTGAGGCACAGTGTCACAGTGATGGGCAGTGTTACAGTGGGGGACAATGTTACAGTGGGGGGCAGTGTTACAGTGAGGATCAGTTTTACAGTGAGGGATAGTGTTACATTGAGGGGCAGTGTTACAGTGTGGGGAAATATTACCTGTGAGGGGCAGGGTTACGGTGAGGATCAGTGTTACAGTGAGGGGCAGTGTTACAGTGAGGGGCAGAGTTACAGTGAGAATGTATCAGTGTTACAGCGATAGGCAATGTTACAGTGAATGGTGTAACAGTGTTACAGTGAGGATCAGTGTTACAGTGAAGGTCAGTGTTAAAGAGAAGGTCAGTGTTAGAGTTAGGGCCAGTGTTACAGTGAGTGTTGCATCAGTGTTACAGTGAGGGGCAGTGTTACAGTGAAGATTAGTGTAACAGTGATGCGCAGTGTTACAGTGAGGGGCAGTGTTACAGTGAGGGTCAGTGTTACAGTGAGGGGCAGTGTTAGAGTGAGGATCAGTGTTACAGTGAGGGGAAGTGTTACAGTGAATGGCAGTGTTACAGTGAGGGTGTATTAGTGTTACAGTGAGGATTAGTGTTAAAGTGATGGGCAGTGTTACAGTGAGGCCCAGCGTTACAGTAAGGTGCTGTATTACAGTGAGGGGTGTATCAGTGTTTACAGTGAGTATCAGTGTTACATTGAGGATCAGTGCTATAGTTAGGGGAAGTGTTACAGTGAGGGTCAGTGTTGCTGTGAGGGGAGGCGTTACAGTAAGGATCAGTGTTACATATAGGGGCAGTGTTACAGTGAGGGGTGTTTCAGTGTTACAGTGAGGATGAATATTACAGCGAGGATCAGTGTTACAGTGAGTGGCAGTGTTACAGTGAGGGTGTATTAGTGTTACAGTGAGAATCAGAGTTAAAGTGATGGGCAGTGTTACAGTGAGGCCCAGTTTTACAGTGAGGCACAGTGTTACAGTGATGGGCAGTGTTACAGTGAGGGACAATGTTACAGTGGGGGGGCAGTGTTACAGTGAGGATCAGTTTTACAGTGAGGGACAGTGTTACATTGAGGGGCAGTGTTACAGTGTGGGGAAATATTACCTGTGAGGGGCAGGGTTACGGTGAGGATCAGTGTTACAGTGAGGGGCAGTTTTACAGTGAGGGGCAGTGTTACAGTGAGAGTGTATCAGTGTTACAGTGATAGGCAATGTTACAGTGAATGGTGTAACAGTTTTACAGTGAGGATCAGTGTTACAGTGAAGGTCAGTGTTAAAGAGAAGGTCAGTGTTACAGTTAGGGCCAGTGTTACAGTGAAGATTAGTGTAACAGTGATGCGCAGTGTTACAGTGAGGGACAGTGTTACAGTGAGGGTCAGTGTTACAGTGAGGGGCAGTGTTAAAGTGAGGATCAGTGTTACAGTGAGGAGAAGTGTTCGAGTGAGGATCAGTGTTACATTGAGGGTCAGTGTTACAGTGTGGGGAAATATGACAGTGTTTACAGTGAGGATCTGAGTTAAAGTGATGGGCAGTGTTACAGTGAGGATCAGTGTTACAGTGAGGGGCAGTGTTACAGTGTAGGGAAATATTACAGTGGGGGCAGTGTTACAGTAAGTATCAGTGTTACAGATAGGGGCAGTGTTACAGTGAGGGGCAGTGTTACAGTGAGGGGTGTTTCAGTGTTACAGTGAGGATGAATATTACAGTGAGGATCAGTGTTATAGTGAATGGCAGTGTTACAGTGAGGGGTGTATTAGTGTTACAGTGAGGATCAGAGTTAAAGTGATGGGCAGTGTTACAGTGAGGCCCAGTGTTACAGTGAGGCACAGTGTCACAGTGATGGGCAGTGTTACAGTGAGGGACAATGTTACAGTGGGGGCAGTGTTACAGTGAGGATCAGTTTTACAGTGAGGGACAGTGTTACATTGAGGGGCAGTGTTACAGTGTGGGGAAATATTACCTGTGAGGGGCAGGGTTACGGTGAGGATCGGTGTTACAGTGAGGGGCAGTGTTACAGTGAGGGGCAGTGTTACAGTGAGAGTGTATCAGTGTTACAGTGATAGGCAATGTTACAGTGAATGGTGTAACAGTGTTACAGTGAGGATCAGTGTTACAGTGAAGGTCAGTGTTAAAGAGAAGGTCAGGGTTACAGTGAGGGCCAGTGTTACAGTGAGTGTTGCATCAGTGTTACAGTGAGGGGCAGTGTTACAGTGAGGGGCAGTGTTATAGTGAGGATCAGTGTTACAGTGAGGGGAAGTGTTCGAGTGAGGATCAGTGTTACAGTGAGGGTCAGTGTTACAGTGTGGGGAAATATGACAGTGTTTACTGTGAGGATCTGAGTTAAAGTGATGGGCAGTGTTACAGTGAGGATCAGTGTTAGAGTGAGGGGCAGTGTTACAGTGAGGGGTGTTTCAGTGTTACAGTGAGGATGAATATTACAGTGAGGATCAGTGTTACAGTGAATGGCAGTGTTACAGTGAGGGGTGTATTAGTGTTACAGTGAGGATTAGTGTTAAAGTGATGGGCAGTGTTACAGTGAGGCCCAGCGTTACAATAAGGGGCTGTATTACAGTGAGGGGTGTATCAGTGTTTACAGTGAGTATCAGTGTTACATTGAGGATCAGTGCTACAGTTAGGGGAAGTGTTACAGTGAGGGTCAGTGTTGCTGTGAGGGGAGGCGTTACAGTAAGGGGCAGTGTTACAGTCAGGTGCAGTGTTACAGTGAGGGGCAGTGTAACAGTGATGGGTGTATCAGTGTGACAATTAGGTTCAGCGTTACCGTGAGTGGCAGTGTTACAGTGTGGGGAAGTGTTACAGCGAGTGGCCATGTTACAGTGAAGTGCAGTGTTACAGTGAGGTTTGTATAAGCGTTAGAGTAAGGAACGGTGTTGCAGTGAATATCAGTGTTATAGTGAAGGTCAGTGTTGCGGTGAAGGGGCAGTATTGCAGTGAGGGGCAGTGTTGCAGAGAAGGTCAGTGTTAAAGTAATGATCAGTGTTACAGTGTGGTTAAGTGTTAGAGTGGGGGATGTATCAGTGTGACCGTGAGGATCAGTGTTACAGTGAGGGGCAGTGTTACAGCGAGGAGCAGTGTTACAGCGAGGAGCAGTGTTACAGTGAGGAGCAGTGTTACAGTGAGGGGCAGTGTTACAGTGAGGGACAGTGTTAAAGTGAGGGGCAGTGTTGCATTGAGGGGCAGTGTGAACAGTGATGGATGTATCAGAGTTAAAATGAGGTTCAGTGTTACAGTGAGGATCAGTGTTACAGTGAGGGGCAGTGTTACAGTGTGGGGAAATGTTACAGTGGTGGCAGTGTTAGAGTAAGTATCAGTGTTACAGATAGGGGCAGTGTTACAGTGAGGGGCGGTGTTACAGTAAGGGGTGTTTCAATGTTACAGTGAGGATGAATATTACAGTGAGGATCAGTTTTACAGTGAGGGACAGTGTTACATTGAGGGGCAGTGTTACAGTGTGTGGAAATATTACAGTGAGGGGCAGTGTTACGGTGAGGATCAGTGTTACAGTGAGGGGCAGTGTTACAGTGAGGGGCAGTGTTACAGTGAGAGTGTATCAGTGTTACAGTGATAGGCAATGTTACAGTGAATGGTGTAACAGTGTTACAGTGAGGATCAGTGTTACAGTGAAGATTAGTGTAACAGTGATGCGCAGTGTTACAGTGAGGGGAAGTGTTACAGTGAGGGGCAGTGTTACAGTGAAGGGTGTTTCAGTGTTACAGTGAGGATGAATATTACAGTGAGGATCAGTGTTACAGTGAATGGCAGTGTTACAATGAGGGGTGTATTCGTGTTACAGTGAGGATTAGTGTTAAAGTGATGGGCAGTGTTACAGTGAGGGGTGTATCAGTGTTTACAGTGAGTATCAGTGTTACATTGAGGATCAGTGCTACAGTTAGGGGAAGTGTTACAGTGAGGGTCAGTGTTGCTGTGAGGGGAGGCGTTACAGTAAGGGGCAGTGTTACAGTCAGGTGCAGTGTTACAGTGAGGGGCAGTGTAACAGTGAGGGTCAGTGTTACAGTGAGGATCAGTGTTACAGTGAGGGACGGTGTTACATTGAGGGGCAGTGTTACAGTGTGGGGAAATATTACAGTGAGGGGCAGTGTTACAGTGAGGATCAGTGTCACAGTGAAGGTCAGTGTTAAAGAGAAGGTCAGTGTTACAGTGAGTGTTGCATCAGTGTTACAGTGAGGGGCAGTGTTACAGTGAAGATTAGTGTAACAGTGATGTGCAGTGTTACAGTGAGGGGCAGTGTTACAGTGAGGAGCAGTGTTACAGTGAATATCAGTGTTATAATGAATATCAGTGTTACAGTGAGGATCAGTGTTACATTGAGGATCAGTGTTACAGTGAGGGGCAGTGTTACAGTGAGGGGCAGTGTTACAGTGAGGAGCAGTGTTACAGTGAGGGGCAGTGTTACAGTGAGGGGCAGTGTTACAGTGTGGGGAAATATTACAGTGGGGGGCAGTGTTACAGTAAGTATCAGTGTTACAGATAGGGGAAGTGTTACAGTGAGGGGTGTTTCAGTGTTACAGTGAGGATGAATATTACAGTGAGGATCAGTGTTACAGTGAGTGGCAGTGTTACAGTGAGGGTGTATTAGTGTTACAGTGAGGATCAGAGTTAAGGTGATGGGCAGTGTTACAGTGAGGGGCAGTGTTACAGTGAAGGGTGTTTCAGTGTTACAGTGAGGATGAATATTACAGTGAGAATCAGTGTTACAGTGAATGGCAGTGTTACAGTGAGGGGTGTATTAGTGTTACAGTGAGGATTAGTGTTAAAGTGATGGGCAGTGTTACAGTGAGGCCCAGCGTTACAGTAAGGGGCTGTATTACAGTGAGGGGTGTATCAGTGTTTACAGTGAGTATCAGTGTTACATTGAGGATCAGTGCTACAGTTAGGGGAAGTGTTACAGTGAGGGGCAGTGTTGCTGTGAGGGGAGGCGTTACAGTAAGGGGCAGTGTTACAGTAAGGATCAGTGTTACAGATAGGGGCAGTGTTACAGTGAGGTTCAGTGTTACTTTGAGTGGCAGTGTAGCAGTGATGGGTGTATCAGTGTTACAATGAGGTTCAGTGTTACTGTGAGCGGCAGTGTTACCGTGTGGGGAAATGTTACAGCGAGTGGCCATGTTACAGTGAAGTGCAGTGTTACAGTGAGGTTTGTATAACCATTAGAGTGAGGATCGGTGTTGCAGTGAATATCAGTGTTATAGTGAGGGTCAGTGATGTGGTGAGGGGGAAGTGTTGCAGTGAGGGGCAGTTTTACAGTGAGGGGAAGTGTTACAGTGAGGGTCAGTGTTACAGTGAGTATCTGTGTTACAGTGAGGGTCACTGTTGCCATGAGGATCAGGGTTACAATGAAGATCAGTGATACAGTGAGGATCAGTGTTACAGTGAGGGACGTGTTAATATGAGGTTCAGCATTAAAGTGAGGCGTGTATCAGTATTACCGTGACGATCAGTGTTACAATGCGGTGCAGTGCTACAGTGAGAGGCAATGTTACAGTGAGAGGCAGTGTTACAGTGAGGGGCAATGTTACAGTGAGGGTCAGTGTTACAGTGAGGGGCAGTGTTGCAGTGTGGTGCAGAGCTACAGTGAGGGGCAATGTTACAGTGAGGGGCAGAGTTACAATAAGGATTATTGTTACAGTCAGGGGCAGTATTACAGCGAAGGGCGTATTACAGTGGGGGGCAGTGTTACATTAAGTATCAGTGTTACAGATAGGGGCAGTGTTACAGTGAGGGGCAGTGTTACAGTGTGGGGAAATATTACAGTGAGGGGCAGTGTTACAGTGAGGATCAGTGTCACAGTGAAGGTCAGTGTTAAAGAGAAGGTCAGTGTTACAGTGAGTGTTGCATCAGTGTTACAGTGAGGGGCAGTGTTACAGTGAAGATTAGTGTAACAGTGATGTGCAGTGTTACAGTGAGGGGCAGTGTTACAGTGAGGAGCAGTGTTACAGTGAATATCAGTGTTATAATGAATATCAGTGTTACAGTGAGGATCAGTGTTACATTGCGGATCAGTGTTACAGTGAATGGCAGTGTTACAGTGAGGGTGTATTAGTGTTACAGTGAGGATTAGTGTTAAAGTGATGGGCAGTGTTACAGTGAGGCCCAGCGTTACAGTAAGGTGCTGTATTACAGTGAGGGGTGTATCAGTGTTTACAGTGAGTATCAGTGTTACATTGAGGATCAGTGCTACAGTTAGGGGAAGTGTTACAGTGAGGGTCAGTGTTGCTGTGAGGGGAGGCATTACAGTAAGGGGCAGTGTTACAGTAAGGATCAGTGTTACAGATAGGGGCAGTGTTACAGTGAGGGGTGTTTCAGTGTTACAGTGAGGATGAATATTACAGCGAGGATCAGTGTTACAGTGAATGGCAGTGTTACAGTCAGGGTGTATTAGTGTTACAGTGAGGATCAGAGTTAAAGTGATGGGCAGTGTTACAGTGAGGCCCAGTGTTACAGTGAGGCACAGTGTCACAGCGATGGGCAGTGTTACAGTGAGGGACAATGTTACAGTGGGGGGCAGTGTTACAGTGAGGATCAGTTTTACAGTGAGGGACAGTGTTACATTGAGGGGCAGTGTTACAGTGTGGGGAAATATTACCTGTGAGGGGCAGGGTTACGGTGAGGATCAGTGTTACAGTGAGGGGCAGTGTTACAGTGAGGGGCAGTGTTACAGTGAGAGTGTATCAGTGTTACAGTGATAGGCAATGTTACAGTGAATGGTGTAACAGTGTTACAGTGAGGATCAGTGTTACAGTGAAGGTCAGTGTTAAAGAGAAGGTCAGTGTTACAGTTAGGGCCAGTGTTACAGTGAGTTTTGCATCAGTGTTACAGTGAGGGGCAGTGTTACAGTGAAGATTAGTGTAACGGTGATGCGCAGTGTTACAGTGAGGGGCAGTGTTACAGTGAGGGTCAGTGTTACAGTGAGGGGCAGTGTTAGAGTGAGGATCAGTGTTACAGTGAGGGGAAGTGTTCGAGTGAGGATCAGTGTTACAGTGAGGGTCAGTGTTACAGTGTGGGGAAATATGACAGTGTTTACAGTGAGGATCTGAGTTAAAGTGATGGGCAGTGTTACAGTGAGGATCAGTGTTACAGTGAGGGGCAGTGTTACAGTGTAGGGAAATATTACAGTGAGGGGCAGTGTTACATTGAGGATCCGTGTTACAGTGAGGGGCAGTGTTACAGTGAGGGGCAGTGTTACAGTGAGGGGAGTATCAGTGTTACAGTGACAGGCAATGTTACAGTTAATGGTGTAACAGTGTTACAGTGAGGATCAGTGTTACAGTGAATGGCAGTGTTACAGTGAGGGGTGTATTAGTGTTACAGTGAGGATTAGTGTTAAAGTGATGGGCAGTGTTACAGTGAGGCCCAGCGTTACAGTAAGGGGCTGTATTACAGTGAGGGGTGTATCAGTGTTTACAGTGAGTATCAGTGTTACATTGAGGATCAGTGCTACAGTTAGGGGAAGTGTTACAGTGAGGGTCAGTGTTGCTGTGAGGGGAGGCGTTACAGTAAGGGGCAGTGTTACAGTAAGGATCAGTATTACAGTCAGGTGCAGTGTTACAGTGAGGGGCAGTGTAACAGTGATGGGTGTATCAGTGTGACAATTAGGTTCAGCGTTACCGTGAGTGGCAGTGTAACAGTGTGTGGAAGTGTTACTGCGAGTGGCCATGTTATAGTGAAGTGCAGTGTTACAGTGAGGTTTGTATAAGCGTTTAGAGTAAGGAATGGTGTTGCAGTGAATATCAGTGTTATAGTGAGGGTCAGTGTTGTGGTGAAGGGGCAGTGTTGCAGTGAGGGGCAGTGTTGCACAGAAGGTCAGTGTTAAAGTAAAGATCAGTGTTACAGTGTGGTTAAGTGTTAGAGTGAGGGATGTATCAGTGTGACCGTGAGGATCAGTGTTACAGTGAGGGGCAGTGTTACAGCGAGGAGCAGTGTTACAGCGAGTAGCAGTGTTACAGTGAGGAGCAGTGTTACAGTGAGGGGCAGTGTTACAGTGATGGACAGTGTTAAAGTGAGGGGCAGTGTTACATTGAGGGGCAGTGTTAACAGTGACGGATTTATCAGAGTTAAAATGAGGTTCAGTGTTAGAGTGAGGGGCAGTGTTACAGTTGGGGGCAGTGTTACAGCGAGGAGCAGTGTTACAGTGAGTGGCAGTGTTACAGTGAGGGACAGTGTTAAAGTGAGGGGCGGTGTTACATTGAGGGGCAGTGTTAACAGTGACGGATGTATCAGGGTTAAAATGAGGTTCAGTGTTACAGTGAGGGGCAGTGTTACAGTGTGGGGAAATATTACAGTGGTGGCAGTGTTACAGTAAGTATCGGTGTTACAGATAGGGGCAGTGTTACAGTGAGGGGCAGTGTTACAGTGAGGGGTGTTTCAGTGTTACAGTGAGGATGAATATTACAGTGAGGATCAGTGTTACAGTGAATGGCAGTGTTACAGTGAGGGTGTATTAGTGTTACAGTGAGGATTAGTGTTAAAGTGATGGGCAGTGTTACAGTGAGGCCCAGCGTTACAGTAAGGTGCTGTATTACAGTGAGGGGTGTATCAGTGTTTACAGTGAGTATCAGTGTTACATTGAGGATCAGTGCTACAGTTAGGGAAAGTGTTACAGTGAGGGTCAGTGTTGCTGTGAGGGGAGGTGTTACAGTAAGGGGCAGTGTTACAGTAAGGATCAGTGTTACAGATAGGGGCAGTGTTACAGTGAGGGGTGTTTCAGTGAGGATGAATATTACAGCGAGGATCAGTGTTACAGTGAGTGGCAGTGTTACAGTCAGGGTGTATTAGTGTTACAGTGAGGATCAGAGTTAAAGTGATGGGCAGTGTTACAGTGAGGCCCAGAGTTACAGTGAGGCACAGTGTCACAGTGATGGGCAGTGTTACAGTGGGGGACAATGTTACAGTGGGGGGCAGTGTTACAGTGAGGATCAGTTTTACAGTGAGGGATAGTGTTACATTGAGGGGCAGTGTTACAGTGTGGGGAAATATTACCTGTGAGGGGCAGGGTTACGGTGAGGATCAGTGTTACAGTGAGGGGCAGTGTTACAGTGAGGGGCAGAGTTACAGTGAGAATGTATCAGTGTTACAGCGATAGGCAATGTTACAGTGAATGGTGTAACAGTGTTACAGTGAGGATCAGTGTTACAGTGAAGGTCAGTGTTAAAGAGAAGGTCAGTGTTAGAGTTAGGGCCAGTGTTACAGTGAGTGTTGCATCAGTGTTACAGTGAGGGGCAGTGTTACAGTGAAGATTAGTGTAACAGTGATGCGCAGTGTTACAGTGAGGGGCAGTGTTACAGTGAGGGTCAGTGTTACAGTGAGGGGCAGTGTTAGAGTGAGGATCAGTGTTACAGTGAGGGGAAGTGTTACAGTGAATGGCAGTGTTACAGTGAGGGTGTATTAGTGTTACAGTGAGGATTAGTGTTAAAGTGATGGGCAGTGTTACAGTGAGGCCCAGCGTTACAGTAAGGTGCTGTATTACAGTGAGGGGTGTATCAGTGTTTACAGTGAGTATCAGTGTTACATTGAGGATCAGTGCTACAGTTAGGGGAAGTGTTACAGTGAGGGTCAGTGTTGCTGTGAGGGGAGGCGTTACAGTAAGGATCAGTGTTACATATAGGGGCAGTGTTACAGTGAGGGGCGTTTCAGTGTTACAGTGAGGATGAATATTACAGCGAGGATCAGTGTTACAGTGAGTGGCAGTGTTACAGTGAGGGTGTATTAGTGTTACAGTGAGGATCAGAGTTAAAGTGATGGGCAGTGTTACAGTGAGGCCCAGTTTTACAGTGAGGCACAGTGTTACAGTGATGGGCAGTGTTACAGTGAGGGACAATGTTACAGTGGGGGGGCAGTGTTACAGTGAGGATCAGTTTTACAGTGAGGGACAGTGTTACATTGAGGGGAAGTGTTACAGTGTGGGGAAATATTACCTGTGAGGGGCAGGGTTACGGTGAGGATCAGTGTTACAGTGAGGGGCAGTGTTACAGTGAGGGGCAGTGTTACAGTGAGAGTGTATCAGTGTTACAGTGATAGGCAATGTTACAGTGAATGGTGTAACAGTTTTACAGTGAGGATCAGTGTTACAGTGAAGGTCAGTGTTAAAGAGAAGGTCAGTGTTACAGTTAGGGCCAGTGTTACAGTGAAGATTAGTGTAACAGTGATGCGCAGTGTTACAGTGAGGGACAGTGTTACAGTGAGGGTCAGTGTTACAGTGAGGGGCAGTGTTAAAGTGAGGATCAGTGTTACAGTGAGGGGAAGTGTTCGAGTGAGGATCAGTGTTACAGTGAGGGTCAGTGTTACAGTGTGGGGAAATATGACAGTGTTTACAGTGAGGATCTGAGTTAAAGTGATGGGCAGTGTTACAGTGAGGATCAGTGTTACAGTGAGGGGCAGTGTTACAGTGTAGGGAAATATTACAGTGGGGGCAGTGTTACAGTAAGTATCAGTGTTACAGATAGGGGCAGTGTTACAGTGAGGGGCAGTGTTACAGTGAGGGGTGTATCAGTGTTACAGTGACAGGCAATGTTACAGTGAATTGTGTAACAGTGTTACAGCGAGGATCAGTGTTAAAGTGAAGGTCAGTGTTAAAGAGAAGGTCAGTGTTACAGTTAGGGCCAGTGTTACAGTGAGTGTTGCATCAGTGTTACAGTGAGGGGCAGTGTTACAGTGAAGATTAGTGTAACGGTGATGCACAGTGTTACAGTGAGGGGCAGTGTTACAGTGAGGGGTGTTTCAGTGTTACAGTGAGGATGAATATTACAGTGAGGATCAGTGTTATAGTGAATGGCAGTGTTACAGTGAGGGGTGTATTAGTGTTACAGTGAGGATCAGTGTTAAAGTGATGGGCAGTGTTACAGTGAGGCCCAGTGTTACAGTGAGGCACAGTGTCACAGTGATGGGCAGTGTTACAGTGAGGGACAATGTTACAGTGGGGGCAGTGTTACAGTGAGGATCAGTTTTACAGTGAGGGACAGTGTTACATTGAGGGGCAGTGTTACAGTGTGGGGAAATATTACCTGTGAGGGGCAGGGTTACGGTGAGGATCGGTGTTACAGTGAGGGGCAGTGTTACAGTGAGGGGCAGTGTTACAGTGAGAGTGTATCAGTGTTACAGTGATAGGCAATGTTACAGTGAATGGTGTAACAGTGTTGCAGTGAGGATCAGTGTTACAGTGAAGGTCAGTGTTAAAGAGAAGGTCAGGGTTACAGTGAGGGCCAGTGTTACAGTGAGTGTTGCATCAGTGTTACAGTGAGGGGCAGTGTTACAGTGAGGGGCAGTGTTATAGTGAGGATCAGTGTTACAGTGAGGGGAAGTGTTCGAGTGAGGATCAGTGTTACAGTGAGGGTCAGTGTTACAGTGTGGGGAAATATGACAGTGTTTACTGTGAGGATCTGAGTTAAAGTGATGGGCAGTGTTACAGTGAGGATCAGTGTTAGAGTGAGGGGCAGTGTTACAGTGAGGGGTGTTTCAGTGTTACAGTGAGGATGAATATTACAGTGAGGATCAGTGTTACAGTGAATGGCAGTGTTACAGTGAGGGGTGTATTAGTGTTACAGTGAGGATTAGTGTTAAAGTGATGGGCAGTGTTACAGTGAGGCCCAGCGTTACAATAAGGGGCTGTATTACAGTGAGGGGTGTATCAGTGTTTACAGTGAGTATCAGTGTTACATTGAGGATCAGTGCTACAGTTAGGGGAAGTGTTACAGTGAGGGTCAGTGTTGCTGTGAGGGGAGGCGTTACAGTAAGGGGCAGTGTTACAGTCAGGTGCAGTGTTACAGTGAGGGGCAGTGTAACAGTGATGGGTGTATCAGTGTGACAATTAGGTTCAGCGTTACCGTGAGTGGCAGTGTTACAGTGTGGGGAAGTGTTACAGCGAGTGGCCATGTTACAGTGAAGTGCAGTGTTACAGTGAGGTTTGTATAAGCGTTAGAGTAAGGAACGGTGTTGCAGTGAATATCAGTGTTATAGTGAAGGTCAGTGTTGCGGTGAAGGGGCAGTATTGCAGTGAGGGGCAGTGTTGCAGAGAAGGTCAGTGTTAAAGTAATGATCAGTGTTACAGTGTGGTTAAGTGTTAGAGTGGGGGATGTATCAGTGTGACCGTGAGGATCAGTGTTACAGTGAGGGGCAGTGTTACAGCGAGGAGCAGTGTTACAGCGAGGAGCAGTGTTACAGTGAGGAGCAGTGTTACAGTGAGGGGCAGTGTTACAGTGAGGGACAGTGTTAAAGTGAGGGGCAGTGTTGCATTGAGGGGCAGTGTTAACAGTGATGGATGTATCAGAGTTAAAATGAGGTTCAGTGTTACAGTGAGGATCAGTGTTACAGTGAGGGGCAGTGTTACAGTGTGGGGAAATGTTACAGTGGTGGCAGTGTTAGAGTAAGTATCAGTGTTACAGATAGGGGCAGTGTTACAGTGAGGGGCGGTGTTACAGTAAGGGGTGTTTCAATGTTACAGTGAGGATGAATATTACAGTGAGGATCAGTTTTACAGTGAGGGACAGTGTTACATTGAGGGGCAGTGTTACAGTGTGTGGAAATATTACAGTGAGGGGCAGTGTTACGGTGAGGATCAGTGTTACAGTGAGGGGCAGTGTTACAGTGAGGGGCAGTGTTACAGTGAGAGTGTATCAGTGTTACAGTGATAGGCAATGTTACAGTGAATGGTGTAACAGTGTTACAGTGAGGATCAGTGTTACAGTGAAGGTCAGTGTTACAGTGAGTGTTGCATCAGTGTTACAGTGAGGGGCAGTGTTACAGTGAAGATTAGTGTAACAGTGATGCGCAGTGTTACAGTGAGGGGAAGTGTTACAGTGAGGGGCAGTGTTACAGTGAAGGGTGTTTCAGTGTTACAGTGAGGGTGTATTAGTGTTACAGTGAGGATCAGAGTTAAAGTGATGGGCAGTGTTACAGTGAGGCCCAGTTTTACAGTGAGGCACAGTGTTACAGTGATGGGCAGTGTTACCGTGAGGGACAATGTTACAGTGGGGGGGCAGTGTTACAGTGAGGATCAGTTTTACAGTGAGGGACAGTTTTACATTGAGGGGCAGTGTTACAGTGTGGGGAAATATTACCTGTGAGGGGCAGGGTTACGGTGAGGATCAGTGTTACAGTGAGGGGCAGTGTTACAGTGAGGGGCAGTGTTACAGTGAGAGTGTATCAGTGTTACAGTGATAGGCAATGTTACAGTGAATGGTGTAACAGTTTTACAGTGAGGATCAGTGTTACAGTGAAGGTCAGTGTTAAAGAGAAGGTCAGTGTTACAGTTAGGGCCAGTGTTACAGTGAGTTTTGCATCAGTGTTACAGTGAGGGGCAGTGTTACAGTGAAGATTAGTGTAACAGTGATGCGCAGTGTTACAGTGAGGGACAGTGTTACAGTGAGGGTCAGTGTTACAGTGAGGGGCAGTGTTAAAGTGAGGATCAGTGTTAGAGTGAGGGGAAGTGTTCGAGTGAGGATCAGTGCTACAGTGAGGGTCAGTGTTACAGTGTGGGGAAATATGACAGTGTTTACAGTGAGGATCTGAGTTAAAGTGATGGGCAGTGTTACAGTGAGGATCAGTGTTACAGTGAGGGGCAGTGTTACAGTGTAGGGAAATATTACAGTGGGGGCAGTGTTACAGTAAGTATCAGTGTTACAGATAGGGGCAGTGTTACAGTGAGGGGCAGTGTCACAGTGAGGGGTGTTTCAGTGTTACAGTGAGGATGAATATTACAGTGAGGATCAGTGTTATAGTGAATGGCAGTGTTACAGTGAGGGGTGTATTAGTGTTACAGTGAGGATCAGAGTTAAAGTGATGGGCAGTGTTACAGTCAGGCCCAGTGTTACAGTGAGGCACAGTGTCACAGTGATGGGCAGTTTTACAGTGAGGGACAATGTTACAGTGGGGGGCAGTGTTACAGTGAGGATCAGTTTTACAGTGAGGGACAGTGTTACATTGAGGGGCAGTGTTACAGTGTGGGGAAATATTACCTGTGAGGGGCAGGGTTACGGTGAGGATCAGTGTTACAGTGAGGGGCAGTGTTACAGTGAGGGGCAGTGTTACAGTGAGAGTGTATCAGTGTTACAGTGATAGGCAATGTTACAGTGAATGGTGTAACAGTGTTACAGTGAGGATCAGTGTTACAGTGAAGGTCAGTGTTAAAGAGAAGGTCAGGGTTACAGTGAGGGCCAGTGTTACAGTGAGTGTTGCATCAGTGTTACAGTGAGGGGCAGTGTTACAGTGAGGGGCAGTGTTATAGTGAGGATCAGTGTTACAGTGAGGGGAAGTGTTCGAGTGAGGATCAGTGTTACAGTGAGGGTCAGTGTTACAGTGTGGGGAAATATGACAGTGTTTACTGTGAGGATCTGAGTTAAAGTGATGGGCAGTGTTACAGTGAGGATCAGTGTTAGAGTGAGGGGCAGTGTTACAGTGAGGGGTGTTTCAGTGTTACAGTGAGGATGAATATTACAGTGAGGATCAGTGTTACAGTGAATGGCAGTGTTACAGTGAGGGGTGTATTAGTGTTACAGTGAGGATTAGTGTTAAAGTGATGGGCAGTGTTACAGTGAGGCCCAGCGTTACAATAAGGGGCTGTATTACAGTGAGGGGTGTATCAGTGTTTACAGTGAGTATCAGTGTTACATTGAGGATCAGTGCTACAGTTAGGGGAAGTGTTACAGTGAGGGTCAGTGTTGCTGTGAGGGGAGGCGTTACAGTAAGGGGCAGTGTTACAGTCAGGTGCAGTGTTACAGTGAGGGGCAGTGTAACAGTGATGGGTGTATCAGTGTGACAATTAGGTTCAGCGTTACCGTGAGTGGCAGTGTTACAGTGTGGGGAAGTGTTACAGCGAGTGGCCATGTTACAGTGAAGTGCAGTGTTACAGTGAGGTTTGTATAAGCGTTAGAGTAAGGAACGGTGTTGCAGTGAATATCAGTGTTATAGTGAAGGTCAGTGTTGCGGTGAAGGGGCAGTATTGCAGTGAGGGGCAGTGTTGCAGAGAAGGTCAGTGTTAAAGTAATGATCAGTGTTACAGTGTGGTTAAGTGTTAGAGTGGGGGATGTATCAGTGTGACCGTGAGGATCAGTGTTACAGTGAGGGGCAGTGTTACAGCGAGGAGCAGTGTTACAGCGAGGAGCAGTGTTACAGTGAGGAGCAGTGTTACAGTGAGGGGCAGTGTTACAGTGAGGGACAGTGTTAAAGTGAGGGGCAGTGTTGCATTGAGGGGCAGTGTTAACAGTGATGGATGTATCAGAGTTAAAATGAGGTTCAGTGTTACAGTGAGGATCAGTGTTACAGTGAGGGGCAGTGTTACAGTGTGGGGAAATGTTACAGTGGTGGCAGTGTTAGAGTAAGTATCAGTGTTACAGATAGGGGCAGTGTTACAGTGAGGGGCGGTGTTACAGTAAGGGGTGTTTCAATGTTACAGTGAGGATGAATATTACAGTGAGGATCAGTTTTACAGTGAGGGACAGTGTTACATTGAGGGGCAGTGTTACAGTGTGTGGAAATATTACAGTGAGGGGCAGTGTTACGGTGAGGATCAGTGTTACAGTGAGGGGCAGTGTTACAGTGAGGGGCAGTGTTACAGTGAGAGTGTATCAGTGTTACAGTGATAGGCAATGTTACAGTGAATGGTGTAACAGTGTTACAGTGAGGATCAGTGTTACAGTGAAGGTCAGTGTTACAGTGAGTGTTGCATCAGTGTTACAGTGAGGGGCAGTGTTACAGTGAAGATTAGTGTAACAGTGATGCGCAGTGTTACAGTGAGGGGAAGTGTTACAGTGAGGGGCAGTGTTACAGTGAAGGGTGTTTCAGTGTTACAGTGAGGATGAATATTACAGTGAGGATCAGTGTTACAGTGAATGGCAGTGTTACAATGAGGGGTGTATTCGTGTTACAGTGAGGATTAGTGTTAAAGTGATGGGCAGTGTTACAGTGAGGCCCAGCGTTACAGTAAGGGGCTGTATTACAGTGAGGGGTGTATCAGTGTTTACAGTGAGTATCAGTGTTACATTGAGGATCAGTGCTACAGTTAGGGGAAGTGTTACAGTGAGGGTCAGTGTTGCTGTGAGGGGAGGCGTTACAGTAAGGGGCAGTGTTACAGTAAGGATCAAGTGTTACAGTCAGGTGCAGTGTTACAGTGAGGCCCAGCATTACATTAAGGGGCAGTATTACAGTGAGGGGTGTATCAGTGTTTAGAGTGAGTATCAGTGTTACATTGAGGATCAGTGCTACAGTTAGGGGAAGTGTTACAGTGAGGGGCAGTGTTGCTGTGAGGGGAGGCGTTACAGTAAGGGGCAGTGTTACAGTCAGGTGCAGTGTTTCAGTGAGGGGCAGTGTAACGGTGATGGGTGTATCAGTGTGACAATTAGGTTCAGCGTTACCGTGAGTGGCAGTGTTACAGTGTGTGGAAGTGTTACAGCGAGTGGCCATGTTACAGTGAAGTGCAGTGTTACAGTGAGGTTTGTATAAGCGTTAGAGTAAGGAATGGTTTTGCAGTGAATATCAGTGTTATAGTGAGGGTCAGTGTTGCGGTGAAGGGGCAGTGTTGCAGTGAGGGGCAGTGTTGCAGAGAAGGTCAGTGTTAAAGTAAAGATCAGTGTTACAGTGTGGTTAAGTGTTAGAGTGAGGGATGTATCAGTGTGACCGTGAGGATCAGTGTTACAGTGAGGGGCATGGTTACAGTTATGGGCAGTGTTATAATGAGCAGCAGTGTTAGAGTGAGGGGTGTATCAGTTTTACATTGAGGATCAATGTTAAAGTCAGGGGTAGTGTTAAATTGAGGGGAGGTGTTATAGTAAGGGGCGGTGTTATAGTGAGGGGTGCATCAGTGTTGCATTTTTGGGCAGTGTTACAGTGAGTAGTGTAACAGTGTTAAAGTGTGGATCAGTGTTACAGTGAAGGTCAGTGTTGCAGTGAGGATTAGTGTTACAGTGAGGTGCAGTGTTAAAATTAGGATCAGTGTTACAGTGAGTGTTGTATCAGTGTTACAGTGAGGCGCAGTGTTACAGTGAGGATTAGAGTTACAGTGAGGTGCCGTGTTAAAATTAGGATCAGTGTTACAGTGAGGATCAGCGTTACAGTGAGGGTCAGAGTTACAGTGAAGGGCAGTGTGACAGTGAGCAGTAGTGTTACAGTGAGAGGCATATCAGTTTTACAGCGAGGATCAGTGTTCCAGTGAGGGACAGTGTTGCAGTGAGGATCAGTGTTATGGTGAGGATCAGTGTTGCCATGAGGATCTGGGTTACCATGACGATCAGTGATACAGTGAGGATAAGTGTTACAGTGAAGTGCAGTGTTACAGTGAGGGGTGTATCAGTGTTACAGTGAGGGGCAGTGTTACAGTGAGGGGCGGTGTTACAGTAAGGGGTGTTTCAATGTTACAGTGAGGATGAATATTACAGTGAGGATCAGTTTTACAGTGAGGGACAGTGTTACATTGAGGGGCAGTGTTACAGTGTGTGGAAATATTACAGTGAGGGGCAGTGTTACGGTGAGGATCAGTGTTACAGTGAGGGGCAGTGTTACAGTGAGGGGCAGTGTTACAGTGAGAGTGTATCAGTGTTACAGTGATAGGCAATGTTACAGTGAATGGTGTAACAGTGTTACAGTGAGGATCAGTGTTACAGTGAAGGTCAGTGTTACAGTGAGTGTTGCATCAGTGTTACAGTGAGGGGCAGTGTTACAGTGAAGATTAGTGTAACAGTGATGCACAGTGTTACAGTGAGGGGAAGTGTTACAGTGAGGGGCAGTGTTACAGTGAAGGGTGTTTCAGTGTTACAGTGAGGATGAATATTACAGTGAGGATCAGTGTTACAGTGAATGGCAGTGTTACAGTGAGGGGTGTATTCGTGTTACAGTGAGGATTAGTGTTAAAGTGATGGGCAGTGTTACAGTGAGGCCCAGCGTTACAGTAAGGGGCTGTATTACAGTGAGGGGTGTATCAGTGTTTACAGTGAGTATCAGTGTTACATTGAGGATCAGTGCTACAGTTAGGGGAAGTGTTACAGTGAGGGTCAGTGTTGCTGTGAGGGGTGGCGTTACAGTAAGGGGCAGTGTTACAGTAAGGATCAAGTGTTACAGTCAGGTGCAGTGTTACAGTGAGGCCCAGCATTACAGTAAGGGGCAGTATTACAGTGTGGGGTGTATCAGTGTTTAGAGTGAGTATCAGTGTTACATTGAGGATCAGTGCTACAGTTAGGGGAAGTGTTACAGTGAGGGGCAGTGTTGCTGTGAGGGGAGGCGTTACAGTAAGGGGCAGTGTTACAGTCAGGTGCAGTGTTTCAGTGAGGGGCAGTGTAACGGTGATGGGTGTATCAGTGTGACAATTAGGTTCAGCGTTACCGTGAGTGGCAGTGTTACAGTGTGTGGAAGTGTTACAGCGAGTGGCCATGTTACAGTGAAGTGCAGTGTTACAGTGAGGTTTGTATAAGCGTTAGAGTAAGGAATGGTTTTGCAGTGAATATCAGTGTTATAGTGAGGGTCAGTGTTGCGGTGAAGGGGCAGTGTTGCAGTGAGGGGCAGTGTTGCAGAGAAGGTCAGTGTTAAAGTAAAGATCAGTGTTACAGTGTGGTTAAGTGTTAGAGTGAGGGATGTATCAGTGTGACCGTGAGGATCAGTGTTACAGTGAGGGGCATGGTTACAGTTATGGGCAGTGTTATAATGAGCAGCAGTGTTAGAGTGAGGGGTGTATCAGTTTTACATTGAGGATCAATGTTAAAGTCAGGGGTAGTGTTAAATTGAGGGGAGGTGTTATAGTAAGGGGCGGTGTTATAGTGAGGGGTGCATCAGTGTTGCATTTTTGGGCAGTGTTACAGTGAGTAGTGTAACAGTGTTAAAGTGTGGATCAGTGTTACAGTGAAGGTCAGTGTTGCAGTGAGGATTAGTGTTACAGTGAGGTGCAGTGTTAAAATTAGGATCAGTGTTACAGTGAGTGTTGTATCAGTGTTACAGTGAGGCGCAGTGTTACAGTGAGGATTAGAGTTACAGTGAGGTGCCGTGTTAAAATTAGGATCAGTGTTACAGTGTGGGGAAATATTACCTGTGAGGGGCAGGGTTACGGTGAGGATCAGTGTTACAGTGAGGGGCAGTGTTACAGTGAGGGGCAGTGTTACAGTGAGAGTGTATCAGTGTTACAGTGATAGGCAATGTTACAGTGAATGGTGTAACAGTGTTACAGTGAGGATCAGTGTTACAGTGAAGGTCAGTGTTAAAGAGAAGGTCAGGGTTACAGTGAGGGCCAGTGTTACAGTGAGTGTTGCATCAGTGTTACAGTGAGGGGCAGTGTTACAGTGAGGGGCAGTGTTATAGTGAGGATCAGTGTTACAGTGAGGGGAAGTGTTCGAGTGAGGATCAGTGTTACAGTGAGGGTCAGTGTTACAGTGTGGGGAAATATGACAGTGTTTACTGTGAGGATCTGAGTTAAAGTGATGGGCAGTGTTACAGTGAGGATCAGTGTTAGAGTGAGGGGCAGTGTTACAGTGAGGGGTGTTTCAGTGTTACAGTGAGGATGAATATTACAGTGAGGATCAGTGTTACAGTGAATGGCAGTGTTACAGTGAGGGGTGTATTAGTGTTACAGTGAGGATTAGTGTTAAAGTGATGGGCAGTGTTACAGTGAGGCCCAGCGTTACAATAAGGGGCTGTATTACAGTGAGGGGTGTATCAGTGTTTACAGTGAGTATCAGTTTTACATTGAGGATCAGTGCTACAGTTAGGGGAAGTGTTACAGTGAGGGTCAGTGTTGCTGTGAGGGGAGGCGTTACAGTAAGGGGCAGTGTTACAGTCAGGTGCAGTGTTACAGTGAGGGGCAGTGTAACAGTGATGGGTGTATCAGTGTGACAATTAGGTTCAGCGTTACCGTGAGTGGCAGTGTTACAGTGTGGGGAAGTGTTACAGCGAGTGGCCATGTTACAGTGAAGTGCAGTGTTACAGTGAGGTTTGTATAAGCGTTAGAGTAAGGAACGGTGTTGCAGTGAATATCAGTGTTATAGTGAAGGTCAGTGTTGCGGTGAAGGGGCAGTATTGCAGTGAGGGGCAGTGTTGCAGAGAAGGTCAGTGTTAAAGTAATGATCAGTGTTACAGTGTGGTTAAGTGTTAGAGTGGGGGATGTATCAGTGTGACCGTGAGGATCAGTGTTACAGTGAGGGGCAGTGTTACAGCGAGGAGCAGTGTTACAGCGAGGAGCAGTGTTACAGTGAGGAGCAGTGTTACAGTGAGGGGCAGTGTTACAGTGAGGGACAGTGTTAAAGTGAGGGGCAGTGTTGCATTGAGGGGCAGTGTTAACAGTGATGGATGTATCAGAGTTAAAATGAGGTTCAGTGTTACAGTGAGGATCAGTGTTACAGTGAGGGGCAGTGTTACAGTGTGGGGAAATGTTACAGTGGTGGCAGTGTTAGAGTAAGTATCAGTGTTACAGATAGGGGCAGTGTTACAGTGAGGGGCGGTGTTACAGTAAGGGGTGTTTCAATGTTACAGTGAGGATGAATATTACAGTGAGGATCAGTTTTACAGTGAGGGACAGTGTTACATTGAGGGGCAGTGTTACAGTGTGTGGAAATATTACAGTGAGGGGCAGTGTTACGGTGAGGATCAGTGTTACAGTGAGGGGCAGTGTTACAGTGAGGGGCAGTGTTACAGTGAGAGTGTATCAGTGTTACAGTGATAGGCAATGTTACAGTGAATGGTGTAACAGTGTTACAGTGAGGATCAGTGTTACAGTGAAGGTCAGTGTTACAGTGAGTGTTGCATCAGTGTTACAGTGAGGGGCAGTGTTACAGTGAAGATTAGTGTAACAGTGATGCGCAGTGTTACAGTGAGGGGAAGTGTTACAGTGAGGGGCAGTGTTACAGTGAAGGGTGTTTCAGTGTTACAGTGAGGATGAATATTACAGTGAGGATCAGTGTTACAGTGAATGGCAGTGTTACAGTGAGGGGTGTATTCGTGTTACAGTGAGGATTAGTGTTAAAGTGATGGGCAGTGTTACAGTGAGGCCCAGCGTTACAGTAAGGGGCTGTATTACAGTGAGGGGTGTATCAGTGTTTACAGTGAGTATCAGTGTTACATTGAGGATCAGTGCTACAGTTAGGGGAAGTGTTACAGTGAGGGTCAGTGTTGCTGTGAGGGGTGGCGTTACAGTAAGGGGCAGTGTTACAGTAAGGATCAAGTGTTACAGTCAGGTGCAGTGTTACAGTGAGGCCCAGCATTACAGTAAGGGGCAGTATTACAGTGAGGGGTGTATCAGTGTTTAGAGTGAGTATCAGTGTTACATTGAGGATCAGTGCTACAGTTAGGGGAAGTGTTACAGTGAGGGGCAGTGTTGCTGTGAGGGGAGGCGTTACAGTAAGGGGCAGTGTTACAGTCAGGTGCAGTGTTTCAGTGAGGGGCAGTGTAACGGTGATGGGTGTATCAGTGTGACAATTAGGTTCAGCGTTACCGTGAGTGGCAGTGTTACAGTGTGTGGAAGTGTTACAGCGAGTGGCCATGTTACAGTGAAGTGCAGTGTTACAGTGAGGTTTGTATAAGCGTTAGAGTAAGGAATGGTTTTGCAGTGAATATCAGTGTTATAGTGAGGGTCAGTGTTGCGGTGAAGGGGCAGTGTTGCAGTGAGGGGCAGTGTTGCAGAGAAGGTCAGTGTTAAAGTAAAGATCAGTGTTACAGTGTGGTTAAGTGTTAGAGTGAGGGATGTATCAGTGTGACCGTGAGGATCAGTGTTACAGTAAGGGGCATGGTTACAGTTATGGGCAGTGTTATAATGAGCAGCAGTGTTAGAGTGAGGGGTGTATCAGTTTTACATTGAGGATCAATGTTAAAGTCAGGGGTAGTGTTAAATTGAGGGGAGGTGTTATAGTAAGGGGCGGTGTTATAGTGAGGGGTGCATCAGTGTTGCATTTTTGGGCAGTGTTACAGTGAGTAGTGTAACAGTGTTAAAGTGTGGATCAGTGTTACAGTGAAGGTCAGTGTTGCAGTGAGGATTAGTGTTACAGTGAGGTGCAGTGTTAAAATTAGGATCAGTGTTACAGTGAGTGTTATATCAGTGTTACAGTGAGGGGAAGTGTTACAGTGAGGTGCAGTGTTACAGTTAGGATTAGTGTTACAGTGAGGAGCAGTGTTACAGTGAGGGGCAGTGTTACAGTGAGGATCAGTATTACGGTGAAGATCAGTGATACAGTGAGGAGCAGTGTTACAGTGAGGATCAGAGTTAAGGTGATGGGCAGTGTTACAGTGAGGCCCAGCATTACAGTGAGGGGCAGTGTTACAGTGATGGGCAGTGTTACAGTGAGGGGAAGTGTTACAGTGAGGATCAGTGTCACAGTGAGGGCAGTGTTACAGTGAGGGGCAGTGTTACAGTGAGGGGTGTATCAGTGTTACAGTGACAGGCAATGTTACAGTGAATGGTGTAACAGTGTTACAGCGAGGAGCAGTGTTACAGTGAGGGGCAGTGTTACAGTGAGGGTCTATTAGTGTTACAGTGAGGATCAGAGTTAAAGTGATGGGCAGTGTTACAGTGAGGCCCAGCATTACAGTGAGGGGCAGTGTTACAGTGATGGGCAGTGTTACAGTGAGGGGAAGTGTTACAGTGTGGGGAAATATTACAGTGAGGGGCAGTGTTACAGTGAGGATCAGTGTCACAGTGAGGGCAGTGTTACAGTGAGGGGCAGTGTTACAGTGAGGGGTGTATCAGTGTTACAGTGACAGGCAATGTTACAGTGAATGGTGTAACAGTGTTACAGCGAGGATCAGTGTTACAGTGAAGGTCAGTGTTAAAGAGAAGGTCAGTGTTACAGTGAGTGTTGCATCAGTGTGACAGTGAGGGGCAGTGTTACAGTGAAGATTAGTGTAACAGTGATGTGCAGTGTTACAGTGAGGGGTAGTGTTACAGTGAGGAGCAGTGTTACATTGAATATCAGTGTTATAATGAATATCAGTGTTACAGTGAGGATCAGTGTTACATTGAGGATCAGTGCTACAGTGAGGGTCAGTGTTACAGCGAGGGGCAGTGTTACAGTGAGGGGCAGTGACACAGTGAGGGGCAGTGTTACAGCGAGGAGCAGTGTTACAGTGAGGGGCAGTGTTACAGTGAGGAGCAGTGTTACAGTGAGGGGAAGTGTTACAGTGAGGATCAGTGTTACGGTGAATATCAGTGATACAGAGAGGATCTGTATTACAGTGAATATCAGTGGTACAGTGAGTGGTGTATCAGTGTTACAGTGAGGGGCAGTGTTACAGTAACGGTTAGTGTTACAGTGAGGAGCAGTGTTGCAGTGAGGGGCAGTTTTGCTGTGAGGATCAGCGTTGCAGTGAAGATCAGTGATACAGTGAGGTTCAGTGTTACAGTAATGGGCAGCGTAACGGTGAGGGCTGTATCAGTATTACAGTGAGGATCAGTGTTAAGTGAGGGGCAGAGTTACAGAGAGGGTGTATCATCGTTACCGTGAGGATCAGTGTTACAATGAACATCAGTGATACAGTGAGGATCAGTGTTACAGTGAAGGGTTGTGTTAATGTGAGGGTCAGTTATAAAGTGAGGGGTGTATCAGTATTACAGTGAGGGATAGTGTTACAGTGAAAGGCAGTGTTTCAGTGAGGCGTTTATCAGTTTTACAGTGAGATTCAGTGTTAAAGTGAGGATCAGTGTTAAATTGTGTGGCAGTGTTACAGAGAGGGCTGTATCAGTGTTACAGTGAGGGGCAGTGTTACAGTGAGGATTAGTGTTACACGAAGGATCAGTGTTACAGTGAGGGGCATGGTTACAGTTATGGGCAGTGTTATAATGAGCAGCAGTGTTAGAGTGAGGGGTGTATCAGTTTTACATTGAGGATCAATGTTAAAGTCAGGGGTAGTGTTAAATTGAGGGGAGGTGTTATAGTAAGGGGCGGTGTTATAGTGAGGGGTGCATCAGTGTTGCATTTTTGGGCAGTGTTACAGTGAGTAGTGTAACAGTGTTAAAGTGTGGATCAGTGTTACAGTGAAGGTCAGTGTTGCAGTGAGGATTAGTGTTACAGTGAGGCGCAGTGTTACAGTGAGGATTAGAGTTACAGTGAGGTGCCGTGTTAAAATTAGGATCAGTGTTACAGTGAGGATCAGCGTTACAGTGAGGGTCAGAGTTACAGTGAAGGGCAGTGTGACAGTGAGCAGTAGTGTTACAGTGAGAGGCATATCAGTTTTACAGCGAGGATCAGTGTTCCAGTGAGGGACAGTGTTGCAGTGAGGATCAGTGTTACGGTGAGGATCAGTGTTGCCATGAGGATCTGGGTTACCATGACGATCAGTGATACAGTGAGGATAAGTGTTACAGTGAAGTGCAGTGTTACAGTGAGGGGTGTATCAGTGTTACAGTGAGGGGCAGTGTTACAGTGAGTGGTGTAACAGTGTTTTAGTGAGGATCCATGTTACAGTGAGGTTCCGCGTTATAGTGAGTGTTTTATCAGTGTTACAGTGAGGGGAAGTGTTACAGTGAGGTGCAGTGTTACAGTTAGGATTAGTGTTACAGTGAGGAGCAGTGTTACAGTGAGGGGCAGTGTTACAGTGAGGATCAGTATTACGGTGAAGATCAGTGATACAGTGAGGAGCAGTGTTACAGTGAGGATCAGAGTTAAGGTGATGGGCAGTGTTACAGTGAGGCCCAGCATTACAGTGAGGGGCAGTGTTACAGTGATGGGCAGTGTTACAGTGAGGGGAAGTGTTACAGTGAGGATCAGTGTCACAGTGAGGGCAGTGTTACAGTGAGGGGCAGTGTTACAGTGAGGGGTGTATCAGTGTTACAGTGACAGGCAATGTTACAGTGAATGGTGTAACAGTGTTACAGCGAGGATCAGTGTTACAGTGAAGGTCAGTGTTACAGTGAGTGTTGCATCAGTGTTACAGTGAGGGGCAGTGTTACAGTGAAGATTAGTGTAACAGTGATGCGCAGTGTTACAGTGAGGGGAAGTGTTACAGTGAGGGGCAGTGTTACAGTGAAGGGTGTTTCAGTGTTACAGTGAGGATGAATATTACAGTGAGGATCAGTGTTACAGTGAATGGCAGTGTTACAGTGAGGGGTGTATTCGTGTTACAGTGAGGATTAGTGTTAAAGTGATGGGCAGTGTTACAGTGAGGCCCAGCGTTACAGTAAGGGGCTGTATTACAGTGAGGGGTGTATCAGTGTTTACAGTGAGTATCAGTGTTACATTGAGGATCAGTGCTACAGTTAGGGGAAGTGTTACAGTGAGGGTCAGTGTTGCTGTGAGGGGTGGCGTTACAGTAAGGGGCAGTGTTACAGTAAGGATCAAGTGTTACAGTCAGGTGCAGTGTTACAGTGAGGCCCAGCATTACAGTAAGGGGCAGTATTACAGTGAGGGGTGTATCAGTGTTTAGAGTGAGTATCAGTGTTACATTGAGGATCAGTGCTACAGTTAGGGGAAGTGTTACAGTGAGGGGCAGTGTTGCTGTGAGGGGAGGCGTTACAGTAAGGGGCAGTGTTACAGTCAGGTGCAGTGTTTCAGTGAGGGGCAGTGTAACGGTGATGGGTGTATCAGTGTGACAATTAGGTTCAGCGTTACCGTGAGTGGCAGTGTTACAGTGTGTGGAAGTGTTACAGCGAGTGGCCATGTTACAGTGAAGTGCAGTGTTACAGTGAGGTTTGTATAAGCGTTAGAGTAAGGAATGGTTTTGCAGTGAATATCAGTGTTATAGTGAGGGTCAGTGTTGCGGTGAAGGGGCAGTGTTGCAGTGAGGGGCAGTGTTGCAGAGAAGGTCAGTGTTAAAGTAAAGATCAGTGTTACAGTGTGGTTAAGTGTTAGAGTGAGGGATGTATCAGTGTGACCGTGAGGATCAGTGTTACAGTGAGGGGCATGGTTACAGTTATGGGCAGTGTTATAATGAGCAGCAGTGTTAGAGTGAGGGGTGTATCAGTTTTACATTGAGGATCAATGTTAAAGTCAGGGGTAGTGTTAAATTGAGGGGAGGTGTTATAGTAAGGGGCGGTGTTATAGTGAGGGGTGCATCAGTGTTGCATTTTTGGGCAGTGTTACAGTGAGTAGTGTAACAGTGTTAAAGTGTGGATCAGTGTTACAGTGAAGGTCAGTGTTGCAGTGAGGATTAGTGTTACAGTGAGGTGCAGTGTTAAAATTAGGATCAGTGTTACAGTGAGTGTTGTATCAGTGTTACAGTGAGGCGCAGTGTTACAGTGAGGATTAGAGTTACAGTGAGGTGCCGTGTTAAAATTAGGATCAGTGTTACAGTGTGGGGAAATATTACCTGTGAGGGGCAGGGTTACGGTGAGGATCAGTGTTACAGTGAGGGGCAGTGTTACAGTGAGGGGCAGTGTTACAGTGAGAGTGTATCAGTGTTACAGTGATAGGCAATGTTACAGTGAATGGTGTAACAGTGTTACAGTGATCAGTGTTACAGTGAAGGTCAGTGTTAAAGAGAAGGTCAGGGTTACAGTGAGGGCCAGTGTTACAGTGAGTGTTGCATCAGTGTTACAGTGAGGGGCAGTGTTACAGTGAGGGGCAGTGTTATAGTGAGGATCAGTGTTACAGTGAGGGGAAGTGTTCGAGTGAGGATCAGTGTTACAGTGAGGGTCAGTGTTACAGTGTGGGGAAATATGACAGTATTTACTGTGAGGATCTGAGTTAAAGTGATGGGCAGTGTTACAGTGAGGATCAGTGTTAGAGTGAGGGGCAGTGTTACAGTGAGGGGTGTTTCAGTGTTACAGTGAGGATGAATATTACAGTGAGGATCAGTGTTACAGTGAATGGCAGTGTTACAGTGAGGGGTGTATTAGTGTTACAGTGAGGATTAGTGTTAAAGTGATGGGCAGTGTTACAGTGAGGCCCAGCGTTACAATAAGGGGCTGTATTACAGTGAGGGGTGTATCAGTGTTTACAGTGAGTATCAGTTTTACATTGAGGATCAGTGCTACAGTTAGGGGAAGTGTTACAGTGAGGGTCAGTGTTGCTGTGAGGGGAGGCGTTACAGTAAGGGGCAGTGTTACAGTCAGGTGCAGTGTTACAGTGAGGGGCAGTGTAACAGTGATGGGTGTATCAGTGTGACAATTAGGTTCAGCGTTACCGTGAGTGGCAGTGTTACAATGTGGGGAAGTGTTACAGCGAGTGGCCATGTTACAGTGAAGTGCAGTGTTACAGTGAGGTTTGTATAAGCGTTAGAGTAAGGAACGGTGTTGCAGTGAATATCAGTGTTATAGTGAAGGTCAGTGTTGCGGTGAAGGGGCAGTATTGCAGTGAGGGGCAGTGTTGCAGAGAAGGTCAGTGTTAAAGTAATGATCAGTGTTACAGTGTGGTTAAGTGTTAGAGTGGGGGATGTATCAGTGTGACCGTGAGGATCAGTGTTACAGTGAGGGGCAGTGTTACAGCGAGGAGCAGTGTTACAGCGAGGAGCAGTGTTACAGTGAGGAGCAGTGTTACAGTGAGGGGCAGTGTTACAGTGAGGGACAGTGTTAAAGTGAGGGGCAGTGTTGCATTGAGGGGCAGTGTTAACAGTGATGGATGTATCAGAGTTAAAATGAGGTTCAGTGTTACAGTGAGGATCAGTGTTACAGTGAGGGGCAGTGTTACAGTGTGGGGAAATGTTACAGTGGTGGCAGTGTTAGAGTAAGTATCAGTGTTACAGATAGGGGCAGTGTTACAGTGAGGGGCGGTGTTACAGTAAGGGGTGTTTCAATGTTACAGTGAGGATGAATATTACAGTGAGGATCAGTTTTACAGTGAGGGACAGTGTTACATTGAGGGGCAGTGTTACAGTGTGTGGAAATATTACAGTGAGGGGCAGTGTTACGGTGAGGATCAGTGTTACAGTGAGGGGCAGTGTTACAGTGAGGGGCAGTGTTACCGTGAGAGTGTATCAGTGTTACAGTGATAGGCAATGTTACAGTGAATGGTGTAACAGTGTTACAGTGAGGATCAGTGTTACAGTGAAGGTCAGTGTTACAGTGAGTGTTGCATCAGTGTTACAGTGAGGGGCAGTGTTACAGTGAAGATTAGTGTAACAGTGATGCGCAGTGTTACAGTGAGGGGAAGTGTTACAGTGAGGGGCAGTGTTACAGTGAAGGGTGTTTCAGTGTTACAGTGAGGATGAATATTACAGTGAGGATCAGTGTTACAGTGAATGGCAGTGTTACAGTGAGGGGTGTATTCGTGTTACAGTGAGGATTAGTGTTAAAGTGATGGGCAGTGTTACAGTGAGGCCCAGCGTTACAGTAAGGGGCTGTATTACAGTGAGGGGTGTATCAGTGTTTAGAGTGAGTATCAGTGTTACATTGAGGATCAGTGCTACAGTTAGGGGAAGTGTTACAGTGAGGGGCAGTGTTGCTGTGAGGGGAGGCGTTACAGTAAGGGGCAGTGTTACAGTCAGGTGCAGTGTTTCAGTGAGGGGCAGTGTAACGGTGATGGGTGTATCAGTGTGACAATTAGGTTCAGCGTTACCGTGAGTGGCAGTGTTACAGTGTGTGGAAGTGTTACAGCGAGTGGCCATGTTACAGTGAAGTGCAGTGTTACAGTGAGGTTTGTATAAGCGTTAGAGTAAGGAATGGTTTTGCAGTGAATATCAGTGTTATAGTGAGGGTCAGTGTTGCGGTGAAGGGGCAGTGTTGCAGTGAGGGGCAGTGTTGCAGAGAAGGTCAGTGTTAAAGTAAAGATCAGTGTTACAGTGTGGTTAAGTGTTAGAGTGAGGGATGTATCAGTGTGACCGTGAGGATCAGTGTTACAGTAAGGGGCATGGTTACAGTTATGGGCAGTGTTATAATGAGCAGCAGTGTTAGAGTGAGGGGTGTATCAGTTTTACATTGAGGATCAATGTTAAAGTCAGGGGTAGTGTTAAATTGAGGGGAGGTGTTATAGTAAGGGGCGGTGTTATAGTGAGGGGTGCATCAGTGTTGCATTTTTGGGCAGTGTTACAGTGAGTAGTGTAACAGTGTTAAAGTGTGGATCAGTGTTACAATGAAGGTCAGTGTTGCAGTGAGGATTAGTGTTACAGTGAGGTGCAGTGTTAAAATTAGGATCAGTGTTACAGTGAGTGTTGTATCAGTGTTACAGTGAGGGGAAGTGTTACAGTGAGGTGCAGTGTTACAGTTAGGATTAGTGTTACAGTGAGGAGCAGTGTTACAGTGAGGGGCAGTGTTACAGTGAGGATCAGTATTACGGTGAAGATCAGTGATACAGTGAGGAGCAGTGTTACAGTGAGGATCAGAGTTAAGGTGATGGGCAGTGTTACAGTGAGGCCCAGCATTACAGTGAGGGGCAGTGTTACAGTGATGGGCAGTGTTACAGTGAGGGGAAGTGTTACAGTGAGGATCAGTGTCACAGTGAGGGCAGTGTTACAGTGAGGGGCAGTGTTACAGTGAGGGGTGTATCAGTGTTACAGTGACAGGCAATGTTACAGTGAATGGTGTAACAGTGTTACAGCGAGGAGCAGTGTTACAGTGAGGGGCAGTGTTACAGTGAGGGTGTATTAGTGTTACAGTGAGGATCAGAGTTAAAGTGATGGGCAGTGTTACAGTGAGGCCCAGCATTACAGTGAGGGGCAGTGTTACAGTGATGGGCAGTGTTACAGTGAGGGGAAGTGTTACAGTGTAGGGAAATATTACAGTGAGGGGCAGTGTTACAGTGAGGATCAGTGTCACAGTGAGGGCAGTGTTACAGTGAGGGGCAGTGTTACAGTGAGGGGTGTATCAGTGTTACAGTGACAGGCAATGTTACAGTGAATGGTGTAACAGTGTTACAGCGAGGATCAGTGTTACAGTGAAGGTCAGTGTTAAAGAGAAGGTCAGTGTTACAGTGAGTGTTGCATCAGTGTGACAGTGAGGGGCAGTGTTACAGTGAAGATTAGTGTAACAGTGATGTGCAGTGTTACAGTGAGGGGTAGTGTTACAGTGAGGAGCAGTGTTACATTGAATATCAGTGTTATAATGAATATCAGTGTTACAGTGAGGATCAGTGTTACATTGAGGATCAGTGCTACAGTGAGGGTCAGTGTTACAGCGAGGGGCAGTGTTACAGTGAGGGGCAGTGACACAGTGAGGGGCAGTGTTACAGCGAGGAGCAGTGTTACAGTGAGGGGCAGTGTTACAGTGAGGAGCAGTGTTACAGTGAGGGGAAGTGTTACAGTGAGGATCAGTGTTACGGTGAATATCAGTGATACAGAGAGGATCTGTATTACAGTGAATATCAGTGGTACAGTGAGTGGTGTATCAGTGTTACAGTGAGGGGCAGTGTTACAGTAACGGTTAGTGTTACAGTGAGGAGCAGTGTTGCAGTGAGGGGCAGTTTTGCTGTGAGGATCAGCGTTGCAGTGAAGATCAGTGATACAGTGAGGTTCAGTGTTACAGTAATGGGCAGCGTAACGGTGAGGGCTGTATCAGTATTACAGTGAGGATCAGTGTTAAGTGAGGGGCAGAGTTACAGAGAGGGTGTATCATCGTTACCGTGAGGATCAGTGTTACAATGAACATCAGTGATACAGTGAGGATCAGTGTTACAGTGAAGGGTTGTGTTAATGTGAGGGTCAGTTATAAAGTGAGGGGTGTATCAGTATTACAGTGAGGGATAGTGTTACAGTGAAAGGCAGTGTTTCAGTGAGGCGTTTATCAGTTTTACAGTGAGATTCAGTGTTAAAGTGAGGATCAGTGTTAAATTGTGTGGCAGTGTTACAGAGAGGGCTGTATCAGTGTTACAGTGAGGGGCAGTGTTACAGTGAGGATTAGTGTTACACGAAGGATCAGTGTTACAGTGAGGGGCATGGTTACAGTTATGGGCAGTGTTATAATGAGCAGCAGTGTTAGAGTGAGGGGTGTATCAGTTTTACATTGAGGATCAATGTTAAAGTCAGGGGTAGTGTTAAATTGAGGGGAGGTGTTATAGTAAGGGGCGGTGTTATAGTGAGGGGTGCATCAGTGTTGCATTTTTGGGCAGTGTTACAGTGAGTAGTGTAACAGTGTTAAAGTGTGGATCAGTGTTACAGTGAAGGTCAGTGTTGCAGTGAGGATTAGTGTTACAGTGAGGTGCAGTGTTAAAATTAGGATCCGTGTTACAGTGAGTGTTGTATCAGTGTTACAGTGAGGCGCAGTGTTACAGTGAGGATTAGAGTTACAGTGAGGTGCCGTGTTAAAATTAGGATCAGTGTTACAGTGAGGATCAGCGTTACAGTGAGGGTCAGAGTTACAGTGAAGGGCAGTGTGACAGTGAGCAGTAGTGTTACAGTGAGAGGCATATCAGTTTTACAGCGAGGATCAGTGTTCCAGTGAGGGACAGTGTTGCAGTGAGGATCAGTGTTGCGGTGAGGATCAGTGTTGCCATGAGGATCTGGGTTACCATGACGATCAGTGATACAGTGAGGATAAGTGTTACAGTGAAGTGCAGTGTTACAGTGAGGGGTGTATCAGTGTTACAGTGAGGGGCAGTGTTACAGTGAGGGGAAGTGTTACAGTGTGGGGAAATATTACAGTGGGGGCAGTGTTACAGTAAGTATCAGTGTTACAGATAGGTGCAGTGTTACAGTGAGGATGAATATTAGAGTGAGGATCAGTGTTACAGTGAGTGGCAGTTTTACAGTGAGGGTGTATTAGTGTTACAGTCAGGATCAGAGTTAAAGCGATGGGCAGTGTTACAGTGAAGCCCAGCGTTACAGTGAGGGGCAGCGTTACAGTGATGGGCAATGTTACAGTGAGGGACAGTGTTACAGTGGGTGGGGCAGTGTTACAGTGAGGATCAGTGTTACAGTGAGGGACGGTGTTACATTGAGGGGCAGTGTTACAGTGTGGGGAAATATTACAGTGAGGGGCAGTGTTACAGTGAGGATCAGTGTCACATTGAAGGTCAGTGTTAAAGAGAAGGTCAGTGTTACAGTGAGTGTTGCATCAGTGTTACAGTGAGGGGCAGTGTTACAGTGAAGATTAGTGTAACAGTGATGTGCAGTGTTACAGTGAGGGGCAGTGTTACAGTGAGGAGCAGTGTTACAGTGAATATCAGTGTTATAATGAATATCAGTGTTACAGTGAGGATCAGTGTTACATTGAGGATCAGTGTTACAGTGAGGGGCAGTGTTACAGTGAGGGGCAGTGTTACAGCGAGGACCAGTGTTACAGTGAGGGGCAGTGTTACAGTGAGGGGCAGTGTTACAGTGTGGGGAAATATTACAGTGGGGGGCAGTGTTACAGTAAGTATCAGTGTTACAGATAGGGGCAGTGTTACAGTGAGGGGTGTTTCAGTGTTACAGTGAGGATGAATATTACAGTGAGGATCAGTGTTACAGTGAGTGGCAGTGTTACAGTGAGGGTGTATTAGTGTTACAGTGAGGATCAGAGTTAAGGTGATGGGCAGTGTTACAGTGAGGGGCAGTGTTACAGTGAAGGGTGTTTCAGTGTTACAGTGAGGATGAATATTACAGTGAGAATCAGTGTTACAGTGAATGGCAGTGTTACAGTGAGGGGTGTATTAGTGTTACAGTGAGGATTAGTGTTAAAGTGATGGGCAGTGTTACAGTGAGGCCCAGCGTTACAGTAAGGGGCTGTATTACAGTGAGGGGTGTATCAGTGTTTACAGTGAGTATCAGTGTTACATTGAGGATCAGTGTTATAATGAATATCAGTGTTACAGTGAGGATCAGTGTTACATTGAGGATCAGTGCTACAGTGAGGGTCAGTGTTACAGCGAGGGGCAGTGTTACAGTGAGGGGCAGTGACACAGTGAGGGGCAGTGTTACAGCGAGGAGCAGTGTTACAGTGAGGGGCAGTGTTACAGTGAGGGGCAGTGTTACAGTGTGGGGAAATATTACAGTGGGGGCAGTGTTACAGTAAGTATCAGTGTTACAGATAGGTGCAGTGTTACAGTGAGGATGAATATTAGAGTGAGGATCAGTGTTACAGTGAGTAACAGTGTTACAGTGAGGGTGTATTAGTGTTACAGTCAGGATCAGAGTTAAAGCGATGGGCAGTGTTACAGTGAGGCCCAGCGTTACAGTGAGGGGCAGCGTTACAGTGATGGGCAATGTTACAGTGAGGGACAGTGTTACAGTGGGTGGGGCAGTGTTACAGTGAGGATCAGTGTTACAGTGAGGGACGGTGTTACATTGAGGGGCAGTGTTACAGTGTGGGGAAATATTACAGTGAGGGGCAGTGTTACAGTGAGGATCAGTGTCACAGTGAAGGTCAGTGTTAAAGAGAAGGTCAGTGTTACAGTGAGTGTTGCATCAGTGTTACAGTGAGGGGCAGTGTTACAGTGAAGATTAGTGTAACAGTGATGTGCAGTGTTACAGTGAGGGGCAGTGTTACAGTGAGGAGCAGTGTTACAGTGAATATCAGTGTTATAATGAATATCAGTGTTACAGTGAGGATCAGTGTTACATTGAGGATCAGTGTTACAGTGAGGGGCAGTGTTACAGTGAGGGGCAGTGTTACAGCGAGGACCAGTGTTACAGTGAGGGGCAGTGTTACAGTGAGGGGCAGTGTTACAGTGTGGGGAAATATTACAGTGGGGGGCAGTGTTACAGTAAGTATCAGTGTTACAGATAGGGGCAGTGTTACAGTGAGGGGTGTTTCAGTGTTACAGTGAGGATGAATATTACAGTGAGGATCAGTGTTACAGTGAGTGGCAGTGTTACAGTGAGGGTGTATTAGTGTTACAGTGAGGATCAGAGTTAAGGTGATGGGCAGTGTTACAGTGAGGGGCAGTGTTACAGTGAAGGGTGTTTCAGTGTTACAGTGAGGATGAATATTACAGTGAGAATCAGTGTTACAGTGAATGGCAGTGTTACAGTGAGGGGTGTATTAGTGTTACAGTGAGGATTAGTGTTAAAGTGATGGGCAGTGTTACAGTGAGGCCCAGCGTTACAGTAAGGGGCTGTATTACAGTGAGGGGTGTATCAGTGTTTACAGTGAGTATCAGTGTTACATTGAGGATCAGTGTTATAATGAATATCAGTGTTACAGTGAGGATCAGTGTTAAATTGAGGATCAGTGCTACAGTGAGGGTCAGTGTTACAGCGAGGGGCAGTGTTACAGTGAGGGGCAGTGACACAGTGAGGGGCAGTGTTACAGCGAGGAGCAGTGTTACAGTGAGGGGCAGTGTTACAGTGAGGGGCAGTGTTACAGTGTGGGGAAATATTACAGTGGGGGCAGTGTTACAGTAAGTATCAGTGTTACAGATAGGTGCAGTGTTACAGTGAGGATGAATATTAGAGTGAGGATCAGTGTTACAGTGAGTAACAGTGTTACAGTGAGGGTGTATTAGTGTTACAGTCAGGATCAGAGTTAAAGCGATGGGCAGTGTTACAGTGAGGCCCAGCGTTACAGTGAGGGGCAGCGTTACAGTGATGGGCAATGTTACAGTGAGGGACAGTGTTACAGTGGGTGGGGCAGTGTTACAGTGAGGATCAGTGTTACAGTGAGGGACGGTGTTACATTGAGGGGCAGTGTTACAGTGTGGGGAAATATTACAGTGAGGGGCAGTGTTACAGTGAGGATCAGTGTCACAGTGAAGGTCAGTGTTAAAGAGAAGGTCAATGTTACAGTGAGTGTTGCATCAGTGTTACAGTGAGGGGCAGTGTTACAGTGAAGATTAGTGTAACAGTGATGTGCAGTGTTACAGTGAGGGGCAGTGTTACAGTGAGGAGCAGTGTTACAGTGAATATCAGTGTTATAATGAATATCAGTGTTACAGTGAGGATCAGTGTTACATTGAGGATCAGTGTTACAGTGAGGGGCAGTGTTACAGTGAGGGGCAGTGTTACAGCGAGGACCAGTGTTACAGTGAGGGGCAGTGTTACAGTGAGGGGCAGTGTTACAGTGTGGGGAAATATTACAGTGGGGGGCAGTGTTACAGTAAGTATCAGTGTTACAGATAGGGGCAGTGTTACAGTGAGGGGTGTTTCAGTGTTACAGTGAGGATGAATATTACAGTGAGGATCAGTGTTACAGTGAGTGGCAGTGTTACAGTGAGGGTGTATTAGTGTTACAGTGAGGATCAGAGTTAAGGTGATGGGCAGTGTTACAGTGAGGGGCAGTGTTACAGTGAAGGGTGTTTCAGTGTTACAGTGAGGATGAATATTACAGTGAGAATCAGTGTTACAGTGAATGGCAGTGTTACAGTGAGGGGTGTATTAGTGTTACAGTGAGGATTAGTGTTAAAGTGATGGGCAGTGTTACAGTGAGGCCCAGCGTTACAGTAAGGGGCTGTATTACAGTGAGGGGTGTATCAGTGTTTACAGTGAGTATCAGTGTTACATTGAGGATCAGTGTTATAATGAATATCAGTGTTACAGTGAGGATCAGTGTTACATTGAGGATCAGTGCTACAGTGAGGGTCAGTGTTACAGCGAGGGGCAGTGTTACAGTGAGGGGCAGTGACACAGTGAGGGGCAGTGTTACAGCGAGGAGCAGTGTTACAGTGAGGGGCAGTGTTACAGTGAGGGGCAGTGTTACAGTGTGGGGAAATATTACAGTGGGGGCAGTGTTACAGTAAGTATCAGTGTTACAGATAGGTGCAGTGTTACAGTGAGGATGAATATTAGAGTGAGGATCAGTGTTACAGTGAGTAACAGTGTTACAGTGAGGGTGTATTAGTGTTACAGTCAGGATCAGAGTTAAAGCGATGGGCAGTGTTACAGTGAGGCCCAGCGTTACAGTGAGGGGCAGCGTTACAGTGATGGGCAATGTTACAGTGAGGGACAGTGTTACAGTGGGTGGGGCAGTGTTACAGTGAGGATCAGTGTTACAGTGAGGGACGGTGTTACATTGAGGGGCAGTGTTACAGTGTGGGGAAATATTACAGTGAGGGGCAGTGTTACAGTGAGGATCAGTGTCACAGTGAAGGTCAGTGTTAAAGAGAAGGTCAATGTTACAGTGAGTGTTGCATCAGTGTTACAGTGAGGGGCAGTGTTACAGTGAAGATTAGTGTAACAGTGATGTGCAGTGTTACAGTGAGGGGCAGTGTTACAGTGAGGAGCAGTGTTACAGTGAATATCAGTGTTATAATGAATATCAGTGTTACAGTGAGGATCAGTGTTACATTGAGGATCAGTGTTACAGTGAGGGGCAGTGTTACAGTGAGGGGCAGTGTTACAGCGAGGACCAGTGTTACAGTGAGGGGCAGTGTTACAGTGAGGGGCAGTGTTACAGTGTGGGGAAATATTACAGTGGGGGGCAGTGTTACAGTAAGTATCAGTGTTACAGATAGGGGCAGTGTTACAGTGAGGGGTGTTTCAGTGTTACAGTGAGGATGAATATTACAGTGAGGATCAGTGTTACAGTGAGTGGCAGTGTTACAGTGAGGGTGTATTAGTGTTACAGTGAGGATCAGAGTTAAGGTGATGGGCAGTGTTACAGTGAGGGGCAGTGTTACAGTGAAGGGTGTTTCAGTGTTACAGTGAGGATGAATATTACAGTGAGAATCAGTGTTACAGTGAATGGCAGTGTTACAGTGAGGGGTGTATTAGTGTTACAGTGAGGATTAGTGTTAAAGTGATGGGCAGTGTTACAGTAAGGATCAAGTGTTACAGTCAGGTGCAGTGTTACAATGAGGTTCAGTGTTACTTTGAGTGGCAGTGTAGCAGTGATGGGTGTATCAGTGTTACAATGAGGTTCAGTGTTACTGTGAGCGGCAGTGTTACCGTGTGGGGAAATGTTACAGCGAGTGGCCATGTTACAGTGAAGTGCAGTGTTACAGTGAGGTTTGTATAACCATTAGAGTGAGGATCGGTGTTGCAGTGAATATCAGTGTTATAGTGAGGGTCAGTGATGTGGTGAGGGGGAAGTGTTGCAGTGAGGGGCAGTTTTACAGTGAGGGGAAGTGTTACAGTGAGGGTCAGTGTTACAGTGAGTATCTGTGTTACAGTGAGGGTCACTGTTGCCATGAGGATCAGGGTTACAATGAAGATCAGTGATACAGTGAGGATCAGTGTTACAGTGAGGGACGTGTTAATATGAGGATCAGCATTAAAGTGAGGCGTGTATCAGTATTACCGTGATGATCAGTGTTTCAATGTGGTGCAGTGCTACAGTGAGAGGCAATGTTACAGTGAGAGGCAGTGTTACAGTGAGGGGCAATGTTACAGTGAGGGCCAGTGTTACAGTGAGGGGCAGTGTTGCAGTGTGGTGCAGAGCTACAGTGAGGGGCAATGTTACAGTGAGGGGCAGAGTTACAATAAGGATTATTGTTACAGTCAGGGGCAGTATTACAGCGAAGGGCGTATTACAGTGGGGGGCAGTGTTACATTAAGTATCAGTGTTACAGATAGGGGCAGTGTTACAGTGAGGGGCAGTGTTACAGGGAGGGGTGTTTCAGTGTTACAGTGACGATGAATATTACAGTGAGGATCAGTGTTACAGTGAGTGGCAGTGTTACAGTGAGGGGTGTATTAGTGTTACAGTGAGGATTAGTGTTAAAGTGATGGGCAGTGTTACAGTGAGGGGTGTATTAGTGTTACAGTGAGGATCAGAGTTAAAGTGATGGGCAGTGTTACAGTGAGGGGTGTATTAGTGTTACAGTGAGGATCAGAGTTAAAGTGATGGGCAGTGTTACAGTGAGGCCCAGCGTTACAGTGAGGGGCAGCGTTACAGTGATGGGCAGTGTTACAGTGAGGGACAGTGTTACAGTGGGTGGGGGCAGTGTTACAGTGAGGATCAGTGTTACAGTGAGGGACGGTGTTACATTGAGGGGCAGTGTTACAGTGTGGGGAAATATTACAGTGAGGGGCAGTGTTACAGTGAGGATCAGTGTCACAGTGAAGGTCAGTGTTAAAGAGAAGGTCAGTGTTACAGTGAGTGTTGCATCAGTGTTACAGTGAGGGGCAGTGTTACAGTGAAGATTAGTGTAACAGTGATGTGCAGTGTTACAGTGAGGGGCAGTGTTACAGTGAGGAGCAGTGTTACAGTGAATATCAGTGTTATAATGAATATCAGTGTTACAGTGAGGATCAGTGTTAAAGTGATGGGCAGTGTTACAGTGAGGCCCAGCGTTACAGTAAGGTGCTGTATTACAGTGAGGGGTGTATCAGTGTTTACAGTGAGTATCAGTGTTACATTGAGGATCAGTGCTACAGTTAGGGGAAGTGTTACAGTGAGGGTCAGTGTTACAGTGAGGGGTGTTTCAGTGTTCCAGTGAGGATGAATATTACAGCGAGGATCAGTGTTACAGTGAATGGCAGTGTTACAGTCAGGGTGTATTAGTGTTACAGTGAGGATCAGAGTTAAAGTGATGGGCAGTGTTACAGTGAGGCCCAGTGTTACAGTGAGGCACAGTGTCACAGCGATGGGCAGTGTTACAGTGAGGGACAATGTTACAGTGGGGGGCAGTGTTACAGTGAGGATCAGTTTTACAGTGAGGGACAGTGTTACATTGAGGGGCAGTGTTACAGTGTGGGGAAATATTACCTGTGAGGGGCAGGGTTACGGTGAGGATCAGTGTTACAGTGAGGGGCAGTGTTACAGTGAGGGGCAGTGTTACAGTGAGAGTGTATCAGTGTTACAGTGATAGGCAATGTTACAGTGAATGGTGTAACAGTTTTACAGTGAGGATCAGTGTTACAGTGAAGGTCAGTGTTAAAGAGAAGGTCAGTGTTACAGTTAGGGCCAGTGTTACAGTGAGTTTTGCATCAGTGTGACAGTGAGAGCCAGTGTTACAGTGAAGATCAGTGTAACAGTGATGCGCAGTGTTACAGTGAGGGACAGTGTTACAGTGAGGGTCAGTGTTACAGTGAGGGGCAGTGTTAAAGTGAGGATCAGTGTTACAGTGAGGGGAAGTGTTCGAGTGAGGATCAGTGTTACAGTGAGTGTCAGTGTTACAGTGTGGGGAAATATGACAGTGTTTACAGTGAGGATCTGAGTTAAAGTGATGGGCAGTGTTACAGTGAGGATCAGTGTTACAGTGAGGGGCAGTGTTACAGTGTAGGGAAATATTACAGTGGGGGCAGTGTTACAGTAAGTATCAGTGTTACAGATAGGGGCAGTGTTACAGTGAGGGGCAGTGTTACAGTGAGGGGTGTTTCAGTGTTACAGTGAGGATGAATATTACAGTGAGGATCAGAGTTAAAGTGATGGGCAGTGTTACAGTGAGGCCCAGTGTTACAGTGAGGCACAGTGTCACAGTGATGGGCAGTGTTACAGTGAGGGACAATGTTACAGTGGGGGCAGTGTTACAGTGAGGATCAGTTTTACAGTGAGGGACAGTGTTACATTGAGGGGCAGTGTTACAGTGTGGGGAAATATTACCTGTGAGGGGCAGGGTTACGGTGAGGATCAGTGTTACAGTGAGGGGCAGTGTTACAGTGAGGGGCAGTGTTACAGTGAGAGTGTATCAGTGTTACAGTGATAGGCAATGTTACAGTGAATGGTGTAACAGTTTTACAGTGAGGATCAGTGTTACAGTGAAGGTCAGTGTTAAAGAGAAGGTCAGGGTTACAGTGAGGGCCAGTGTTACAGTGAGTGTTGCATCAGTGTTACAGTGAGGGGCAGTGTTACAGTGAAGATTAGTGTAACAGTGATGTGCAGTGTTACAGTGATGCGCAGTGTTACAGTGAGGGTCAGTGTTACAGTGAGGGGCAGTGTTATAGTGAGGATCAGTGTTACAGTGAGGGGAAGTGTTCGAGTGAGGATCAGTGTTACAGTGAGGGTCAGTGTTACAGTGTGGGGAAATATGACAGTGTTTACTGTGAGGATCTGAGTTAAAGTGATGGGCAGTGTTACAGTGAGGATCAGTGTTAGAGTGAGGGGCAGTGTTACAGTGAGGGGTGTTTCAGTGTTACAGTGAGGATGAATATTACAGTGAGGATCAGTGTTACAGTGAATGGCAGTGTTACAGTGAGGGGTGTATTAGTGTTACAGTGAGGATTAGTGTTAAAGTGATGGGCAGTGTTACAGTGAGGCCCAGCGTTACAATAAGGGGCTGTATTACAGTGAGGGGTGTATCAGTGTTTACAGTGAGTATCAGTGTTACATTGAGGATCAGTGCTACAGTTAGGGGAAGTGTTACAGTGAGGGTCAGTGTTGCTGTGAGGGGAGGCGTTACAGTAAGGGGCAGTGTTACAGTCAGGTGCAGTGTTACAGTGAGGGGCAGTGTAACAGTGATGGGTGTATCAGTGTGACAATTAGGTTCAGCGTTACCGTGAGTGGCAGTGTTACAGTGTGGGGAAGTGTTACAGCGAGTGGCCATGTTACAGTGAAGTGCAGTGTTACAGTGAGGTTTGTATAAGCGTTAGAGTAAGGAACGGTGTTGCAGTGAATATCAGTGTTATAGTGAAGGTCAGTGTTGCGGTGAAGGGGCAGTATTGCAGTGAGGGGCAGTGTTGCAGAGAAGGTCAGTGTTAAAGTAATGATCAGTGTTACAGTGTGGTTAAGTGTTAGAGTGGGGGATGTATCAGTGTGACCGTGAGGATCAGTGTTACAGTGAGGGGCAGTGTTACAGCGAGGAGCAGTGTTACAGCGAGGAGCAGTGTTACAGTGAGGAGCAGTGTTACAGTGAGGGGCAGTGTTACAGTGAGGGACAGTGTTAAAGTGAGGGGCAGTGTTACATTGAGGGGAAGTGTTAACAGTGATGGATGTATCAGAGTTAAAATGAGGTTCAGTGTTACAGTGAGGATCAGTGTTACAGTGAGGGGCAGTGTTACAGTGTGGGGAAATATTACAGTGGTGGCAGTGTTACAGTAAGTATCAGTGTTACAGATAGGGGCAGTGTTACAGTGAGGGGCAGTGTTAAAGTGATGGGCAGTGTTACAGTGAGGCCCAGCGTTACAGTAAGGTGCTGTATTACAGTGAGGGGTGTATCAGTTTTTACAGTGAGTATCAGTGTTACATTGAGGATCAGTGCTACAGTTAGGGGAAGTGTTACAGTGAGGGTCAGTGTTGCTGTGAGGGGAGGCGTTACAGTAAGGGGCAGTGTTACAGTAAGGATCAGTGTTACATATAGGGGCAGTGTTACAGTGAGGGGTGTTTCAGTGTTACAGTGAGGATGAATATTACAGCGAGGATCAGTGTTACAGTGAGTGGCAGTGTTACAGTCAGGGTGTATTAGTGTTACAGTGAGGATCAGAGTTAAAGTGATGGGCAGTGTTACAGAGAGGCCCAGTGTTACAGTGAGGCACAGTGTTACAGTGACGGGCAGTGTTACAGTGAGGGACAATGTTACAGTGGGGGGAAGTGTTACAGTGAGGATCAGTTTTACAGTGAGGGACAGTGTTACAGTGAGGGGCAGTGTTACAGTGAGAGTGTATCAGTGTTACAGTGATAGGCAATGTTACAGTGAATGGTGTAACAGTGTTACAGTGAGGATCAGTGTTACAGTGAAGGTCAGTGTTAAAGAGAAGGTCAGTGTTACAGTTAGGGCCAGTGTTACAGTGAGTTTTGCATCAGTGTTACCGTGAGTGGCAGTGTTACAGTGTGTGGAAGTGTTACAGCGAGTGGCCATGTTACAGTGAAGTGCAGTGTTACAGTGAGGTTTGTACAAGCGTTAGAGTAAGGAATGGTGTTGCAGTGAATATCAGTGTTATAGTGAGGGTCAGTGTTGCGGTGAAGGGGCAGTGTTGCAGTGAGGGGCAGTGTTGCACAGAAGGTCAGTGTTAAAGTAAAGATCAGTGTTACAGTGTGGTTAAGTGTTAGAGTGAGGGATGTATCAGTGTGACCGTGAGGATCAGTGTTACAGTGAGGGGCAGTGTTACAGCGAGGAGCAGTGTTACAGCGAGGAACAGTGTTACAGTGAGGAGCAGTGTTACAGTGAGGGGCAGTGTTACAGTGATGGACAGTGTTAAAGTGAGGGGCAGTGTTACATTGAGGGGCAGTGTTAACAGTGACGGATTTATCAGAGTTAAAATGAGGATCGGTGTTACAGTGAGGGGCAGTGTTACAGTGAGGGGCAGTGTTACAGTGAGAGTGTATCAGTGTTACAGTGATAGGCAATGTTACAGTGAATGGTGTAACAGTGTTACAGTGAGGATCAGTGTTACAGTGAAGGTCAGTGTTAAAGAGAAGGTCAGGGTTACAGTGAGGGCCAGTGTTACAGTGAGTGTTGCATCAGTGTTACAGTGAGGGGCAGTGTTACAGTGAGGGGCAGTGTTATAGTGAGGATCAGTGTTACAGTGAGGGGAAGTGTTCGAGTGAGGATCAGTGTTACAGTGAGGGTCAGTGTTACAGTGTGGGGAAATATGACAGTGTTTACTGTGAGGATCTGAGTTAAAGTGATGGGCAGTGTTACAGTGAGGATCAGTGTTAGAGTGAGGGGCAGTGTTACAGTGAGGGGTGTTTCAGTGTTACAGTGAGGATGAATATTACAGTGAGGATCAGTGTTACAGTGAATGGCAGTGTTACAGTGAGGGGTGTATTAGTGTTACAGTGAGGATTAGTGTTAAAGTGATGGGCAGTGTTACAGTGAGGCCCAGCGTTACAATAAGGGGCTGTATTACAGTGAGGGGTGTATCAGTGTTTACAGTGAGTATCAGTGTTACATTGAGGATCAGTGCTACAGTTAGGGGAAGTGTTACAGTGAGGGGCAGTGTTGCTGTGAGGGGAGGCGTTACAGTAAGGGGCAGTGTTACAGTCAGGTGCAGTGTTACAGTGAGGGGCAGTGTAACAGTGATGGGTGTATCAGTGTGACAATTAGGTTCAGCGTTACCGTGAGTGGCAGTGTTACAGTGTGGGGAAGTGTTACAGCGAGTGGCCATGTTACAGTGAAGTGCAGTGTTACAGTGAGGTTTGTATAAGCGTTAGAGTAAGGAACGGTGTTGCAGTGAATATCAGTGTTATAGTGAAGGTCAGTGTTGCGGTGAAGGGGCAGTATTGCAGTGAGGGGCAGTGTTGCAGAGAAGGTCAGTGTTAAAGTAATGATCAGTGTTACAGTGTGGTTAAGTGTTAGAGTGGGGGATGTATCAGTGTGAACGTGAGGATCAGTGTTACAGTGAGGGGCAGTGTTACAGCGAGGAGCAGTGTTACAGCGAGGAGCAGTGTTACAGTGAGGAGCAGTGTTACAGTGAGGGGCAGTGTTACAGTGAGGGACAGTGTTAAAGTGAGGGGCAGTGTTGCATTGAGGGGCAGTGTTAACAGTGATGGATGTATCAGAGTTAAAATGAAGTTCAGTGTTACAGTGAGGATCAGTGTTACAGTGAGGGGCAGTGTTACAGTGTGGGGAAATGTTACAGTGGTGGCAGTGTTAGAGTAAGTATCAGTGTTACAGATAGGGGCAGTGTTACAGTGAGGGGCGGTGTTACAGTAAGGGGTGTTTCAATGTTACAGTGAGGATGAATATTACAGTGAGGATCAGTTTTACAGTGAGGGACAGTGTTACATTGAGGGGCAGTGTTACAGTGTGTGGAAATATTACAGTGAGGGGCAGTGTTACGGTGAGGATCAGTGTTACAGTGAGGGGCAGTGTTACAGTGAGGGGCAGTGTTACAGTGAGAGTGTATCAGTGTTACAGTGATAGGCAATGTTACAGTGAATGGTGTAACAGTGTTACAGTGAGGATCAGTGTTACAGTGAAGGTCAGTGTTACAGTGAGTGTTGCATCAGTGTTACAGTGAGGGGCAGTGTTAGAGTGAGGGGCAGTGTTACAGTGAGGGACGGTGTTACATTGAGGGGCAGTGTTACAGTGTGGGGAAATATTACAGTGAGGGGCAGTGTTACAGTGAGGATCAGTGTTACAGTGAGGGACGGTGTTACATTGAGGGGCAGTGTTACAGTGTGGGGAAATATTACAGTGAGGGTGTATTAGTGTTACAGTGAGGATCAGTGTCACAGTGAAGGTCAGTGTTAAAGAGAAGGTCAGTGTTACAGTGAGTGTTGCATCAGTGTTACAGTGAGGGGCAGTGTTACAGTGAAGATTAGTGTAACAGTGATGTGCAGTGTTACAGTGAGGGGCAGTGTTACAGTGAGGAGCAGTGTTACAGTGAATATCAGTGTTATAATGAATATCAGTGTTACAGTGAGGATCAGTGTTACATTGAGGATCGGTGTTACAGTGAATGGCAGTGTTACAGTGAGGGTGTATTAGTGTTACAGTGAGGATTAGTGTTAAAGTGATGGGCAGTGTTACAGTGAGGCCCAGTGTTACAGTAAGGATCAGTGTTACAGTAAGGATCAGTGTTACAGATAGGGGCAGTGTTACAGTGAGGGGTGTTTCAGTGTTACAGTGAGGATGAATATTACAGCGAGGATCAGTGTTACAGTGAATGGCAGTGTTACAGTCAGGGTGTATTAGTGTTACAGTGAGGATCAGAGTTAAAGTGATGGGCAGTGTTACAGTGAGGCCCAGTGTTACAGTGAGGCACAGTGTCACAGCGATGGGCAGTGTTACAGTGAGGGACAATGTTACAGTGGGGGGCAGTGTTACAGTGAGGATCAGTTTTACAGTGAGGGACAGTGTTACATTGAGGGGCAGTGTTACAGTGTGGGGAAATATTACCTGTGAGGGGCAGGGTTACGGTGAGGATCAGTGTTACAGTGAGGGGCAGTGTTACAGTGAGGGGCAGTGTTACAGTGAGAGTGTATCAGTGTTACAGTGATAGGCAATGTTACAGTGAATGGTGTAACAGTGTTACAGTGAGGATCAGTGTTACAGTGAAGGTCAGTGTTAAAGAGAAGGTCAGTGTTACAGTTAGGGCCAGTGTTACAGTGAGTGTTGCATCAGTGTTACAGTGAGGGGCAGTGTTACAGTGAAGATTAGTGTAACGGTGATGCGCAGTGTTACAGTGAGGGGCAGTGTTACAGTGAGGGTCAGTGTTACAGTGAGGGGCAGTGTTAGAGTGAGGATCAGTGTTACAGTGAGGTGAAGTGTTTGAGTGAGGATCAGTGTTACAGTGAGGGTCAGTGTTACAGTGTGGGGAAATATGACAGTGTTTACAGTGAGGATCAAAGTTAAAGTGATGGGCAGTGTTACAGTGAGGATCAGTGTTACAGTGAGGGGCAGTGTTACAGTGTAGGGAAATATTACAGTGAGGGGCAGTGTTACATTGAGGATCAGTGTTACAGTGAGGGGCAGTGTTACAGTGAGGGGCAGTGTTACAGTGAGGGGCAGTGTTACAGTGAGGGGAGTATCAGTGTTACAGTGACAGGCAATGTTACAGTTAATGGTGTAACAGTGTTACAGTGAGGATCAGTGTTACAGTGAATGGCAGTGTTACAGTGAGGGGTGTATTAGTGTTACAGTGAGGATTAGTGTTAAAGTGATGGGCAGTGTTACAGTGAGGCACAGCGTTACAGTAAGGGGCTGTATTACAGTGAGGGGTGTATCAGTGTTTACAGTGAGTATCAGTGTTACATTGAGGATCAGTGCTACAGTTAGGGGAAGTGTTACAGTGAGGGTCAGTGTTGCTGTGAGGGGAGGCGTTACAGTAAGGGGCAGTGTTACAGTAAGGATCAGTATTACAGTCAGGTGCAGTGTTACAGTGAGGGGCAGTGTAACAGTGATGGGTGTATCAGTGTGACAATTAGGTTCAGCGTTACCGTGAGTGGCAGTGTAACAGTGTGTGGAAGTGTTACTGCGAGTGGCCATGTTATAGTGAAGTGCAGTGTTACAGTGAGGTTTGTATAAGCGTTAGAGTAAGGAATGGTGTTGCAGTGAATATCAGTGTTATAGTGAGGGTCAGTGTTGTGGTGAAGGGGCAGTGTTGCAGTGAGGGGCAGTGTTGCACAGAAGGTCAGTGTTAAAGTAAAGATCAGTGTTACAGTGTGGTTAAGTGTTAGAGTGAGGGATGTATCAGTGTGACCGTGAGGATCAGTGTTACAGTGAGGGGCAGTGTTACAGCGAGGAGCAGTGTTACAGCGAGTAGCAGTGTTACAGTGAGGAGCAGTGTTACAGTGAGGGGCAGTGTTACAGTGATGGACAGTGTTAAAGTGAGGGGCAGTGTTACATTGAGGGGCAGTGTTAACAGTGACGGATTTATCAGAGTTAAAATGAGGTTCAGTGTTAGAGTGAGGGGCAGTGTTAGAGTGAGGGGCAGTGTTAAAGTGAGGGGCGGTGTTACATTGAGGGGCAGTGTTAACAGTGACGGATGTATCAGAGTTAAAATGAGGTTCAGTATTACAGTGAGGGGCAGTGTTACAGTGTGGGGAAATATTACAGTGGTGGCAGTGTTACAGTAAGTATCGGTGTTACAGATAGGGGCAGTGTTACAGTGAGGGGCAGTGTTACAGTGAGGGGTGTTTCAGTGTTACAGTGAGGATGAATATTACAGTGAGGATCAGTGTTACAGTGAATGGCAGTGTTACAGTGAGGGTGTATTAGTGTTACAGTGAGGATTAGTGTTAAAGTGATGGGCAGTGTTACAGTGAGGCCCAGCGTTACAGTAAGGTGCTGTATTACAGTGAGGGGTGTATCAGTGTTTACAGTGAGTATCAGTGTTACATTGAGGATCAGTGCTACAGTTAGGGAAAGTGTTACAGTGAGGGTCAGTGTTGCTGTGAGGGGAGGTGTTACAGTAAGGGGCAGTGTTACAGTAAGGATCAGTGTTACAGATAGGGGCAGTGTTACAGTGAGGGGTGTTTCAGTGAGGATGAATATTACAGCGAGGATCAGTGTTACAGTGAGTGGCAGTGTTACAGTCAGGGTGTATTAGTGTTACAGTGAGGATCAGAGTTAAAGTGATGGGCAGTGTTACAGTGAGGCCCAGAGTTACAGTGAGGCACAGTGTCACAGTGATGGGCAGTGTTACAGTGGGGGACAATGTTACAGTGGGGGGCAGTGTTACAGTGAGGATCAGTTTTACAGTGAGGGATAGTGTTACATTGAGGGGCAGTGTTACAGTGTGGGGAAATATTACCTGTGAGGGGCAGGGTTACGGTGAGGATCAGTGTTACAGTGAGGGGCAGTGTTACAGTGAGGGGCAGAGTTACAGTGAGAATGTATCAGTGTTACAGCGATAGGCAATGTTACAGTGAATGGTGTAACAGTGTTACAGTGAGGATCAGTGTTACAGTGAAGGTCAGTGTTAAAGAGAAGGTCAGTGTTAGAGTTAGGGCCAGTGTTACAGTGAGTGTTGCATCAGTGTTACAGTGAGGGGCAGTGTTACAGTGAAGATTAGTGTAACAGTGATGCGCAGTGTTACAGTGAGGGGCAGTGTTACAGTGAGGGTCAGTGTTACAGTGAGGGGCAGTGTTAGAGTGAGGATCAGTGTTACAGTGAGGGGAAGTGTTACAGTGAATGGCAGTGTTACAGTGAGGGTGTATTAGTGTTACAGTGAGGATTAGTGTTAAAGTGATGGGCAGTGTTACAGTGAGGCCCAGCGTTACAGTAAGGTGCTGTATTACAGTGAGGGGTGTATCAGTGTTTACAGTGAGTATCAGTGTTACATTGAGGATCAGTGCTACAGTTAGGGGAAGTGTTACAGTGAGGGTCAGTGTTACATATAGGGGCAGTGTTACAGTGAGGGGTGTTTCAGTGTTACAGTGAGGATGAATATTACAGCGAGGATCAGTGTTACAGTGAGTGGCAGTGTTACAGTCAGGGTGTATTAGTGTTACAGTGAGGATCAGAGTTAAAGTGATGGGCAGTGTTACAGTGAGGCCCAGTTTTACAGTGAGGCACAGTGTTACAGTGATGGGCAGTGTTACAGTGAGGGACAATGTTACAATGGGGGGGGCAGTGTTACAGTGAGGATCAGTTTTACAGTGAGGGACAGTGTTACATTGAGGGGCAGTGTTACAGTGTGGGGAAATATTACCTGTGAGGGGCAGGGTTACGGTGAGGATCAGTGTTACAGTGAGGGGCAGTGTTACAGTGAGGGGCAGTGTTACAGTGAGAGTGTATCAGTGTTACAGTGATAGGCAATGTTACAGTGAATGGTGTAACAGTTTTACAGTGAGGATCAGTGTTACAGTGAAGGTCAGTGTTAAAGAGAAGGTCAGTGTTACAGTTAGGGCCAGTGTTACAGTGAGTTTTGCATCAGTGTTACAGTGAGGGGCAGTGTTACAGTGAAGATTAGTGTAACAGTGATGCGCAGTGTTACAGTGAGGGACAGTGTTACAGTGAGGGTCAGTGTTACAGTGAGGGGCAGTGTTAAAGTGAGGATCAGTGTTACAGTGAGGGGAAGTGTTCGAGTGAGGATCAGTGTTACAGTGAGGGTCAGTGTTGCAGTGTGGGGAAATATGACAGTGTTTACAGTGAGGATCTGAGTTAAAGTGATGGGCAGTGTTACAGTGAGGATCAGTGTTACAGTGAGGGGCAGTGTTACAGTGTAGGGAAATATTACAGTGGGGGCAGTGTTACAGTAAGTATCAGTGTTACAGATAGGGGCAGTGTTACAGTGAGGGGCAGTGTTACAGTGAGGGGTGTTTCAGTGTTACAGTGAGGATGAATATTACAGTGAGGATCAGTGTTATAGTGAATGGCAGTGTTACAGTGAGGGGTGTATTAGTGTTACAGTGAGGATCAGAGTTAAAGTGATGGGCAGTGTTACAGTGAGGCCCAGTGTTACAGTGAGGCACAGTGTCACAGTGATGGGCAGTGTTACAGTGAGGATCAGTTTTACAGTGAGGGACAGTGTTACATTGAGGGGCAGTGTTACAGTGTGGGGAAATATTACCTGTGAGGGGCAGGGTTACAGTGAGGATCGGTGTTACAGTGAGGGGCAGTGTTACAGTGAGGGGCAGTGTTACAGTGAGAGTGTATCAGTGTTACAGTGATAGGCAATGTTACAGTGAATGGTGTAACAGTGTTACAGTGAGGATCAGTGTTACAGTGAAGGTCAGTGTTAAAGAGAAGGTCAGGGTTACAGTGAGGGCCAGTGTTACAGTGAGTGTTGCATCAGTGTTACAGTGAGGGGCAGTGTTACAGTGAGGGGCAGTGTTATAGTGAGGATCAGTGTTACAGTGAGGGGAAGTGTTCGAGTGAGGATCAGTGTTACAGTGAGGGTCAGTGTTACAGTGTGGGGAAATATGACGGTGTTTACTGTGAGGATCTGAGTTAAAGTGATGGGCAGTGTTACAGTGAGGATCAGTGTTAGAGTGAGGGGCAGTGTTACAGTGAGGGGTGTTTCAGTGTTACAGTGAGGATGAATATTACAGTGAGGATCAGTGTTACAGTGAATGGCAGTGTTACAGTGAGGGGTGTATTAGTGTTACAGTGAGGATTAGTGTTAAAGTGATGGGCAGTGTTACAGTGAGGCCCAGCGTTACAATAAGGGGCTGTATTACAGTGAGGGGTGTATCAGTGTTTACAGTGAGTATCAGTGTTACATTGAGGATCAGTGCTACAGTTAGGGGAAGTGTTACAGTGAGGGTCAGTGTTGCTGTGAGGGGAGGCGTTACAGTAAGGGGCAGTGTTACAGTCAGGTGCAGTGTTACAGTGAGGGGCAGTGTAACAGTGATGGGTGTATCAGTGTGACAATTAGGTTCAGCGTTACCGTGAGTGGCAGTGTTACAGTGTGGGGAAGTGTTACAGCGAGTGGCCATGTTACAGTGAAGTGCAGTGTTACAGTGAGGTTTGTATAAGCGTTAGAGTAAGGAACGGTGTTGCAGTGAATATCAGTGTTATAGTGAAGGTCAGTGTTGCGGTGAAGGGGCAGTATTGCAGTGAGGGGCAGTGTTGCAGAGAAGGTCAGTGTTAAAGTAATGATCAGTGTTACAGTGTGGTTAAGTGTTAGAGTGGGGGATGTATCAGTGTGACCGTGAGGATCAGTGTTACAGTGAGGGGCAGTGTTACAGCGAGGAGCAGTGTTACAGCGAGGAGCAGTGTTACAGTGAGGAGCAGTGTTACAGTGAGGGGCAGTGTTACAGTGAGGGACAGTGTTAAAGTGAGGGGCAGTGTTGCATTGAGGGGCAGTGTTAACAGTGATGGATGTATCAGAGTTAAAATGAGGTTCAGTGTTACAGTGAGGATCAGTGTTACAGTGAGGGGCAGTGTTACAGTGTGGGGAAATGTTACAGTGGTGGCAGTGTTAGAGTAAGTATCAGTGTTACAGATAGGGGCAGTGTTACAGTGAGGGGCGGTGTTACAGTAAGGGGTGTTTCAATGTTACAGTGAGGATGAATATTACAGTGAGGATCAGTTTTACAGTGAGGGACAGTGTTACATTGAGGGGCAGTGTTACAGTGTGTGGAAATATTACAGTGAGGGGCAGTGTTACGGTGAGGATCAGTGTTACAGTGAGGGGCAGTGTTACAGTGAGGGACAGTGTTACAGTGAGAGTGTATCAGTGTTACAGTGATAGGCAATGTTACAGTGAATGGTGTAACAGTGTTACAGTGAGGATCAGTGTTACAGTGAAGGTCAGTGTTACAGTGAGTGTTGCATCAGTGTTACAGTGAGGGGCAGTGTTACAGTGAAGATTAGTGTAACAGTGATGCGCAGTGTTACAGTGAGGGGAAGTGTTACAGTGAGGGGCAGTGTTACAGTGAAGGGTGTTTCAGTGTTACAGTGAGGATGAATATTACAGTGAGGATCAATGTTACAGTGAATGGCAGTGTTACAGTGAGGGGTGTATTCGTGTTACAGTGAGGATTAGTGTTAAAGTGATGGGCAGTGTTACAGTGAGGCCCAGCGTTACAGTAAGGGGCTGTATTACAGTGAGGGGTGTATCAGTGTTTACAGTGAGTATCAGTGTTACATTGAGGATCAGTGCTACAGTTAGGGGAAGTGTTACAGTGAGGGTCAGTGTTGCTGTGAGGGGTGGCGTTACAGTAAGGGGCAGTGTTACAGTAAGGATCAAGTGTTACAGTCAGGTGCAGTGTTACAGTGAGGCCCAGCATTACAGTAAGGGGCAGTATTACAGTGAGGGGTGTATCAGTGTTTAGAGTGAGTATCAGTGTTACATTGAGGATCAGTGCTACAGTTAGGGGAAGTGTTACAGTGAGGGGCAGTGTTGCTGTGAGGGGAGGCGTTACAGTAAGGGGCAGTGTTACAGTCAGGTGCAGTGTTTCAGTGAGGGGCAGTGTAACGGTGATGGGTGTATCAGTGTGACAATTAGGTTCAGCGTTACCGTGAGTGGCAGTGTTACAGTGTGTGGAAGTGTTACAGCGAGTGGCCATGTTACAGTGAAGTGCAGTGTTACAGTGAGGTTTGTATAAGCGTTAGAGTAAGGAATGGTTTTGCAGTGAATATCAGTGTTATAGTGAGGGTCAGTGTTGCGGTGAAGGGGCAGTGTTGCAGTGAGGGGCAGTGTTGCAGAGAAGGTCAGTGTTAAAGTAAAGATCAGTGTTACAGTGTGGTTAAGTGTTAGAGTGAGGGATGTATCAGTGTGACCGTGAGGATCAGTGTTACAGTGAGGGGCAGTGTTAAAGTGAGGATCAGTGTTACAGTGAGGGGAAGTGTTCGAGTGAGGATCAGTGTTACAGTGAGGGTCAGTGTTGCAGTGTGGGGAAATATGACAGTGTTTACAGTGAGGATCTGAGTTAAAGTGATGGGCAGTGTTACAGTGAGGATCAGTGTTACAGTGAGGGGCAGTGTTACAGTGTAGGGAAATATTACAGTGGGGGCAGTGTTACAGTAAGTATCAGTGTTACAGATAGGGGCAGTGTTACAGTGAGGGGCAGTGTTACAGTGAGGGGTGTTTCAGTGTTACAGTGAGGATGAATATTACAGTGAGGATCAGTGTTATAGTGAATGGCAGTGTTACAGTGAGGGGTGTATTAGTGTTACAGTGAGGATCAGAGTTAAAGTGATGGGCAGTGTTACAGTGAGGCCCAGTGTTACAGTGAGGCACAGTGTCACAGTGATGGGCAGTGTTACAGTGAGGGACAATGTTACAGTGGGGGGGCAGTGTTACAGTGAGGATCAGTTTTACAGTGAGGGACAGTGTTACATTGAGGGGCAGTGTTACAGTGTGGGGAAATATTACCTGTGAGGGGCAGGGTTACGGTGAGGATCGGTGTTACAGTGAGGGGCAGTGTTACAGTGAGGGGCAGTGTTACAGTGAGAGTGTATCAGTGTTACAGTGATAGGCAATGTTACAGTGAATGGTGTAACAGTGTTACAGTGAGGATCAGTGTTACAGTGAAGGTCAGTGTTAAAGAGAAGGTCAGGGTTACAGTGAGGGCCAGTGTTGCAGTGAGTGTTGCATCAGTGTTACAGTGAGGGGCAGTGTTACAGTGAGGGGCAGTGTTATAGTGAGGATCAGTGTTACAGTGAGGGGAAGTGTTCGAGTGAGGATCAGTGTTACAGTGAGGGTCAGTGTTACAGTGTGGGGAAATATGACGGTGTTTACTGTGAGGATCTGAGTTAAAGTGATGGGCAGTGTTACAGTGAGGATCAGTGTTAGAGTGAGGGGCAGTGTTACAGTGAGGGGTGTTTCAGTGTTACAGTGAGGATGAATATTACAGTGAGGATCAGTGTTACAGTGAATGGCAGTGTTACAGTGAGGGGTGTATGAGTGTTACAGTGAGGATTAGTGTTAAAGTGATGGGCAGTGTTACAGTGAGGCCCAGCGTTACAATAAGGGGCTGTATTACAGTGAGGGGTGTATCAGTGTTTACAGTGAGTATCAGTGTTACATTGAGGATCAGTGCTACAGTTAGGGGAAGTGTTACAGTGAGGGTCAGTGTTGCTGTGAGGGGAGGCGTTACAGTAAGGGGCAGTGTTACAGTCAGGTGCAGTGTTACAGTGAGGGGCAGTGTAACAGTGATGGGTGTATCAGTGTGACAATTAGGTTCAGCGTTACCGTGAGTGGCAGTGTTACAGTGTGGGGAAGTGTTACAGCGAGTGGCCATGTTACAGTGAAGTGCAGTGTTACAGTGAGGTTTGTATAAGCGTTAGAGTAAGGAACGGTGTTGCAGTGAATATCAGTGTTATAGTGAAGGTCAGTGTTGCGGTGAAGGGGCAGTGTTGCAGAGAAGGTCAGTGTTAAAGTAATGATCAGTGTTACAGTGTGGTTAAGTGTTAGAGTGGGGGATGTATCAGTGTGACCGTGAGGATCAGTGTTACAGTGTGGGGCAGTGTTACAGCGAGGAGCAGTGTTACAGCGAGGAGCAGTGTTACAGTGAGGAGCAGTGTTACAGTGAGGGGCAGTGTTACAGTGAGGGACAGTGTTAAAGTGAGGGGCAGTGTTGCATTGAGGGGCAGTGTTAACAGTGATGGATGTATCAGAGTTAAAATGAGGTTCAGTGTTACAGTGAGGATCAGTGTTACAGTGAGGGGCAGTGTTACAGTGTGGGGAAATGTTACAGTGGTGGCAGTGTTAGAGTAAGTATCAGTGTTACAGATAGGGGCAGTGTTACAGTGAGGGGCGGTGTTACAGTAAGGGGTGTTTCAATGTTACAGTGAGGATGAATATTACAGTGAGGATCAGTTTTACAGTGAGGGACAGTGTTACATTGAGGGGCAGTGTTACAGTGTGTGGAAATATTACAGTGAGGGGCAGTGTTACGGTGAGGATCAGTGTTACAGTGAGGGGCAGTGTTACAGTGAGGGGCAGTGTTACCGTGAGAGTGTATCAGTGTTACAGTGATAGGCAATGTTACAGTGAATGGTGTAACAGTGTTACAGTGAGGATCAGTGTTACAGTGAAGGTCAGTGTTACAGTGAGTGTTGCATCAGTGTTACAGTGAGGGGCAGTGTTACAGTGAAGATTAGTGTAACAGTGATGCGCAGTGTTACAGTGAGGGGAAGTGTTACAGTGAGGGGCAGTGTTACAGTGAAGGGTGTTTCAGTGTTACAGTGAGGATGAATATTACAGTGAGGATCAGTGTTACAGTGAATGGCAGTGTTACAGTGAGGGGTGTATTCGTGTTACAGTGAGGATTAGTGTTAAAGTGATGGGCAGTGTTACAGTGAGGCCCAGCGTTACAGTAAGGGGCTGTATTACAGTGAGGGGTGTATCAGTGTTTACAGTGAGTATCAGTGTTACATTGAGGATCAGTGCTACAGTTAGGGGAAGTGTTACAGTGAGGGTCAGTGTTGCTGTGAGGGGTGGCGTTACAGTAAGGGGCAGTGTTACAGTAAGGATCAAGTGTTACAGTCAGGTGCAGTGTTACAGTGAGGCCCAGCATTACAGTAAGGGGCAGTATTACAGTGAGGGGTGTATCAGTGTTTAGAGTGAGTATCAGTGTTACATTGAGGATCAGTGCTACAGTTAGGGGAAGTGTTACAGTGAGGGGCAGTGTTGCTGTGAGGGGAGGCGTTACAGTAAGGGGCAGTGTTACAGTCAGGTGCAGTGTTTCAGTGAGGGGCAGTGTAACGGTGATGGGTGTATCAGTGTGACAATTAGGATCAGCGTTACCGTGAGTGGCAGTGTTACAGTGTGTGGAAGTGTTACAGCGAGTGGCCATGTTACAGTGAAGTGCAGTGTTACAGTGAGGTTTGTATAAGCGTTAGAGTAAGGAATGGTTTTGCAGTGAATATCAGTGTTACAGTGAGGGTCAGTGTTGCGGTGAAGGGGCAGTGTTGCAGTGAGGGGCAGTGTTGCAGAGAAGGTCAGTGTTAAAGTAAAGATCAGTGTTACAGTGTGGTTAAGTGTTAGAGTGAGGGATGTATCAGTGTGACCGTGAGGATCAGTGTTACAGTGAGGGGCATGGTTACAGTTATGGGCAGTGTTATAATGAGCAGCAGTGTTAGAGTGAGGGGTGTATCAGTTTTACATTGAGGATCAATGTTAAAGTCAGGGGTAGTGTTAAATTGAGGGGAGGTGTTATAGTAAGGGGCGGTGTTATAGTGAGGGGTGCATCAGTGTTGCATTTTTGGGCAGTGTTACAGTGAGTAGTGTAACAGTGTTAAAGTGTGGATCAGTGTTACAGTGAAGGTCAGTGTTGCAGTGAGGATTAGTGTTACAGTGAGGTGCAGTGTTAAAATTAGGATCAGTGTTACAGTGAGTGTTGTATCAGTGTTACAGTGAGGGGAAGTGTTACAGTGAGGTGCAGTGTTACAGTTAGGATTAGTGTTACAGTGAGGAGCAGTGTTACAGTGAGGGGCAGTGTTACAGTGAGGATCAGTATTACGGTGAAGATCAGTGATACAGTGAGGAGCAGTGTTACAGTGAGGATCAGAGTTAAGGTGATGGGCAGTGTTACAGTGAGGCCCAGCATTACAGTGAGGGGCAGTGTTACAGTGATGGGCAGTGTTACAGTGAGGGGAAGTGTTACAGTGAGGATCAGTGTCACAGTGAGGGCAGTGTTACAGTGAGGGGCAGTGTTACAGTGAGGGGTGTATCAGTGTTACAGTGACAGGCAATGTTACAGTGAATGGTGTAACAGTGTTACAGCGAGGAGCAGTGTTACAGTGAGGGGCAGTGTTACAGTGAGGGTGTATTAGTGTTACAGTGAGGATCAGAGTTAAAGTGATGGGCAGTGTTACAGTGAGGCCCAGCATTACAGTGAGGGGCAGTGTTACAGTGATGGGCAGTGTTACAGTGAGGGGAAGTGTTACAGTGTGGGGAAATATTACAGTGAGGGGCAGTGTTACAGTGAGGATCAGTGTCACAGTGAGGGCAGTGTTACAGTGAGGGGCAGTGTTACAGTGAGGGGTGTATCAGTGTTACAGTGACAGGCAATGTTACAGTGAATGGTGTAACAGTGTTACAGCGAGGATCAGTGTTACAGTGAAGGTCAGTGTTAAAGAGAAGGTCAGTGTTACAGTGAGTGTTGCATCAGTGTGACAGTGAGGGGCAGTGTTACAGTGAAGATTAGTGTAACAGTGATGTGCAGTGTTACAGTGAGGGGTAGTGTTACAGTGAGGAGCAGTGTTACATTGAATATCAGTGTTATAATGAATATCAGTGTTACAGTGAGGATCAGTGTTACATTGAGGATCAGTGCTACAGTGAGGGTCAGTGTTACAGCGAGGGGCAGTGTTACAGTGAGGGGCAGTGACACAGTGAGGGGCAGTGTTACAGCGAGGAGCAGTGTTACAGTGAGGGGCAGTGTTATAGTGAGGAGCAGTGTTACAGTGAGGGGAAGTGTTACAGTGAGGATCAGTGTTACGGTGAATATCAGTGATACAGAGAGGATCTGTATTACAGTGAATATCAGTGGTACAGTGAGTGGTGTATCAGTGTTACAGTGAGGGGCAGTGTTACAGTAACGGTTAGTGTTACAGTAAGGAGCAGTGTTGCAGTGAGGGGCAGTTTTGCTGTGAGGATCAGCGTTGCAGTGAAGATCAGTGATACAGTGAGGTTCAGTGTTACAGTAATGGGCAGCGTAACGGTGAGGGCTGTATCAGTATTACAGTGAGGATCAGTGTTAAGTGAGGGGCAGAGTTACAGAGAGGGTGTATCATCGTTACCGTGAGGATCAGTGTTACAGTGAACATCAGTGATACAGTGAGGATCAGTGTTACAGTGAAGGGTTGTGTTAATGTGAGGGTCAGTTATAAAGTGAGGGGTGTATCAGTATTACAGTGAGGAATAGTGTTACAGTGAAAGGCAGTGTTTCAGTGAGGCGTTTATCAGTTTTACAGTGAGATTCAGTGTTAAAGTGAGGATCAGTGTTAAATTGTGTGGCAGTGTTACAGAGAGGGCTGTATCAGTGTTACAGTGAGGGGCAGTGCTACAGTGAAGATTAGTGTAACAGTGATGTGCAGTGTTACAGTGAGGGGCAGTGTTACAGTGAGGAGCAGTGTTACAGTGAATATCAGTGTTATAATGAATATCAGTGTTACAGTGAGGATCAGTGTTACATTGAGGATCGGTGTTACAGTGAATGGCAGTGTTACAGTGAGGGTGTATTAGTGTTACAGTGAGGATTAGTGTTAAAGTGATGGGCAGTGTTACAGTGAGGCCCAGTGTTACAGTAAGGATCAGTGTTACAGTAAGGATCAGTGTTACAGATAGGGGCAGTGTTACAGTGAGGGGTGTTTCAGTGTTACAGTGAGGATGAATATTACAGCGAGGATCAGTGTTACAGTGAATGGCAGTGTTACAGTCAGGGTGTATTAGTGTTACAGTGAGGATCAGAGTTAAAGTGATGGGCAGTGTTACAGTGAGGCCCAGTGTTACAGTGAGGCACAGTGTCACAACGATGGGCAGTGTTACAGTGAGGGACAATGTTACAGTGGGGGGCAGTGTTACAGTGAGGATCAGTTTTACAGTGAGGGACAGTGTTACATTGAGGGGCAGTGTTACAGTGTGGGGAAATATTACCTGTGAGCGGCAGGGTTACGGTGAGGATCAGTGTTACAGTGAGGGGCAGTGTTACAGTGAGGGGCAGTGTTACAGTGAGAGTGTATCAGTGTTACAGTGATAGGCAATGTTACAGTGAATGGTGTAACAGTGTTACAGTGAGGATCAGTGTTACAGTGAAGGTCAGTGTTAAAGAGAAGGTCAGTGTTACAGTTAGGGCCAGTGTTACAGTGAGTGTTGCATCAGTGTTACAGTGAGGGGCAGTGTTACAGTGAAGATTAGTGTAACGGTGATGCGCAGTGTTACAGTGAGGGGCAGTGTTACAGTGAGGGTCAGTGTTACAGTGAGGGGCAGTGTTAGAGTGAGGATCAGTGTTACAGTGAGGTGAAGTGTTTGAGTGAGGATCAGTGTTACAGTGAGGGTCAGTGTTACAGTGTGGGGAAATATGACAGTGTTTACAGTGAGGATCTGAGTTAAAGTGATGGGCAGTGTTACAGTGAGGATCAGTGTTACAGTGAGGGGCAGTGTTACAGTGTAGGGAAATATTACAGTGAGGGGCAGTGTTACATTGAGGATCAGTGTTACAGTGAGGGGCAGTGTTACAGTGAGGGGCAGTGTTACAGTGAGGGGCAGTGTTACAGTGAGGGTCAGTGTTACAGTGAGGGGCAGTGTTTGAGTGAGGATCAGTGTTACAGTGAGGGTCAGTGTTACAGTGTGGGGAAATATGACAGTGTTTACAGTGAGGATCTGAGTTAAAGTGATGGGCAGTGTTACAGTGAGGATCAGTGTTACAGTGAGGGGCAGTGTTACAGTGTAGGGAAATATTACAGTGAGGGGCAGTGTTACATTGAGGATCAGTGTTACAGTGAGGGGCAGTGTTACAGTGAGGGGCAGTGTTACAGTGAGGGGAGTATCAGTGTTACAGTGACAGGCAATGTTACAGTTAATGGTGTAACAGTGTTACAGTGAGGATCAGTGTTACAGTGAATGGCAGTGTTACAGTGAGGGGTGTATTAGTGTTACAGTGAGGATTAGTATTAAAGTGATGGGCAGTGTTACAGTGAGGCCCAGCGTTACAGTAAGGGGCTGTATTACAGTGAGGGGTGTATCAGTGTTTACAGTGAGTATCAGTGTTACATTGAGGATCAGTGCTACAGTTAGGGGAAGTGTTACAGTGAGGGTCAGTGTTGCTGTGAGGGGAGGCGTTACAGTAAGGGGCAGTGTTACAGTAAGGATCAGTATTACAGTCAGGTGCAGTGTTACAGTGAGGGGCAGTGTAACAGTGATGGGTGTATCAGTGTGACAATTAGGTTCAGCGTTACCGTGAGTGGCAGTGTAACAGTGTGTGGAAGTGTTACTGCGAGTGGCCATGTTATAGTGAAGTGCAGTGTTACAGTGAGGTTTGTATAAGCGTTAGAGTAAGGAATGGTGTTGCAGTGAATATCAGTGTTATAGTGAGGGTCAGTGTTGTGGTGAAGGGGCAGTGTTGCAGTGAGGGGCAGTGTTGCACAGAAGGTCAGTGTTAAAGTAAAGATCAGTGTTACAGTGTGGTTAAGTGTTAGAGTGAGGGATGTATCAGTGTGACCGTGAGGATCAGTGTTACAGTGAGGGGCAGTGTTACAGCGAGGAGCAGTGTTACAGCGAGTAGCAGTGTTACAGTGAGGAGCAGTGTTACAGTGAGGGGCAGTGTTACAGTGATGGACAGTGTTAAAGTGAGGGGCAGTGTTACATTGAGGGGCAGTGTTAACAGTGACGGATTTATCAGAGTTAAAATGAGGTTCAGTGTTAGAGTGAGGGGCAGTGTTAGAGTGAGGGGCAGTGTTAAAGTGAGGGGCGGTGTTACATTGAGGGGCAGTGTTAAAGTGAGTATCAGTGTTACATTGAGGATCAGTGCTACAGTTAGGGAAAGTGTTACAGTGAGGGTCAGTGTTGCTGTCAGGGGAGGTGTTACAGTAAGGGGCAGTGTTACAGTAAGGATCAGTGTTACAGATAGGGGCAGTGTTACAGTGAGGGGTGTTTCAGTGAGGATGAATATTACAGCGAGGATCAGTGTTACAGTGAGTGGCAGTGTTACAGTCAGGGTGTATTAGTGTTACAGTGAGGATCAGAGTTAAAGTGATGGGCAGTGTTACAGTGAGGCCCAGAGTTACAGTGAGGCACAGTGTCACAGTGATGGGCAGTGTTACAGTGGGGGACAATGTTACAGTGGGGGGCAGTGTTACAGTGAGGATCAGTTTTACAGTGAGGGATAGTGTTACATTGAGGGGCAGTGTTACAGTGTGGGGAAATATTACCTGTGAGGGGCAGGGTTACGGTGAGGATCAGTGTTACAGTGAGGGGCAGTGTTACAGTGAGGGGCAGAGTTACAGTGAGAATGTATCAGTGTTACAGCGATAGGCAATGTTACAGTGAATGGTGTAACAGTGTTACAGTGAGGATCAGTGTTACAGTGAAGGTCAGTGTTAAAGAGAAGGTCAGTGTTAGAGTTAGGGCCAGTGTTACAGTGAGTGTTGCATCAGTGTTACAGTGAGGGGCAGTGTTACAGTGAAGATTAGTGTAACAGTGATGCGCAGTGTTACAGTGAGGGGCAGTGTTACAGTGAGGGTCAGTGTTACAGTGAGGGACAGTGTTAGAGTGAGGATCAGTGTTACAGTGAGGGGAAGTGTTACAGTGAATGGCAGTGTTACAGTGAGGGTGTATTAGTGTTACAGTGAGGATTAGTGTTAAAGTGATGGGCAGTGTTACAGTGAGGCCCAGCGTTACAGTAAGGTGCTGTATTACAGTGAGGGGTGTATCAGTGTTTACAGTGAGTATCAGTGTTACATTGAGGATCAGTGCTACAGTTAGGGGAAGTGTTACAGTGAGGGTCAGTGTTACATATAGGGGCAGTGTTACAGTGAGGGGTGTTTCAGTGTTACAGTGAGGATGAATATTACAGCGAGGATCAGTGTTACAGTGAGTGGCAGTGTTACAGTCAGGGTGTATTAGTGTTACAGTGAGGATCAGAGTTAAAGTGATGGGCAGTGTTACAGTGAGGCCCAGTTTTACAGTGAGGCACAGTGTTACAGTGATGGGCAGTGTTACAGTGAGGGACAATGTTACAGTGGGGGGGCAGTGTTACAGTGAGGATCAGTTTTACAGTGAGGGACAGTGTTACATTGAGGGGCAGTGTTACAGTGTGGGGAAATATTACCTGTGAGGGGCAGGGTTACGGTGAGGATCAGTGTTACAGTGAGGGGCAGTGTTACAGTGAGGGGCAGTGTTACAGTGAGAGTGTATCAGTGTTACAGTGATAGGCAATGTTACAGTGAATGGTGTAACAGTTTTACAGTGAGGATCAGTGTTACAGTGAAGGTCAGTGTTAAAGAGAAGGTCAGTGTTACAGTTAGGGCCAGTGTTACAGTGAGTTTTGCATCAGTGTTACAGTGAGGGGCAGTGTTACAGTGAAGATTAGTGTAACAGTGATGCGCAGTGTTACAGTGAGGGACAGTGTTACAGTGAGGGTCAGTGTTACAGTGAGGGGCAGTGTTAAAGTGAGGATCAGTGTTACAGTGAGGGGAAGTGTTCGAGTGAGGATCAGTGTTACAGTGAGGGTCAGTGTTGCAGTGTGGGGAAATATGACAGTGTTTACAGTGAGGATCTGAGTTAAAGTGATGGGCAGTGTTACAGTGAGGATCAGTGTTACAGTGAGGGGCAGTGTTACAGTGTAGGGAAATATTACAGTGGGGGCAGTGTTACAGTAAGTATCAGTGTTACAGATAGGGGCAGTGTTACAGTGAGGGGCAGTGTTACAGTGAGGGGTGTTTCAGTGTTACAGTGAGGATGAATATTACAGTGAGGATCAGTGTTATAGTGAATGGCAGTGTTACAGTGAGGGGTGTATTAGTGTTACAGTGAGGATCAGAGTTAAAGTGATGGGCAGTGTTACAGTGAGGCCCAGTGTTACAGTGAGGCACAGTGTCACAGTGATGGGCAGTGTTACAGTGAGGATCAGTTTTACAGTGAGGGACAGTGTTACATTGAGGGGCAGTGTTACAGTGTGGGGAAATATTACCTGTGAGGGGCAGGGTTACGGTGAGGATCGGTGTTACAGTGAGGGGCAGTGTTACAGTGAGGGGCAGTGTTACAGTGAGAGTGTATCAGTGTTACAGTGATAGGCAATGTTACAGTGAATGGTGTAACAGTGTTACAGTGAGGATCAGTGTTACAGTGAAGGTCAGTGTTAAAGAGAAGGTCAGGGTTACAGTGAGGGCCAGTGTTACAGTGAGTGTTGCATCAGTGTTACAGTGAGGGGCAGTGTTACAGTGAGGGGCAGTGTTATAGTGAGGATCAGTGTTACAGTGAGGGGAAGTGTTCGAGTGAGGATCAGTGTTACAGTGAGGGTCAGTGTTACAGTGTGGGGAAATATGACGGTGTTTACTGTGAGGATCTGAGTTAAAGTGATGGGCAGTGTTACAGTGAGGATCAGTGTTAGAGTGAGGGGCAGTGTTACAGTGAGGGGTGTTTCAGTGTTACAGTGAGGATGAATATTACAGTGAGGATCAGTGTTACAGTGAATGGCAGTGTTACAGTGAGGGGTGTATTAGTGTTACAGTGAGGATTAGTGTTAAAGTGATGGGCAGTGTTACAGTGAGGCCCAGCGTTACAATAAGGGGCTGTATTACAGTGAGGGGTGTATCAGTGTTTACAGTGAGTATCAGTGTTACATTGAGGATCAGTGCTACAGTTAGGGGAAGTGTTACAGTGAGGGTCAGTGTTGCTGTGAGGGGAGGCGTTACAGTAAGGGGCAGTGTTACAGTCAGGTGCAGTGTTACAGTGAGGGGCAGTGTAACAGTGATGGGTGTATCAGTGTGACAATTAGGTTCAGCGTTACCGTGAGTGGCAGTGTTACAGTGTGGGGAAGTGTTACAGCGAGTGGCCATGTTACAGTGAAGTGCAGTGTTACAGTGAGGTTTGTATAAGCGTTAGAGTAAGGAACGGTGTTGCAGTGAATATCAGTGTTATAGTGAAGGTCAGTGTTGCGGTGAAGGGGCAGTATTGCAGTGAGGGGCAGTGTTGCAGAGAAGGTCAGTGTTAAAGTAATGATCAGTGTTACAGTGTGGTTAAGTGTTAGAGTGGGGGATGTATCAGTGTGACCGTGAGGATCAGTGTTACAGTGAGGGGCAGTGTTACAGCGAGGAGCAGTGTTACAGCGAGGAGCAGTGTTACAGTGAGGAGCAGTGTTACAGTGAGGGGCAGTGTTACAGTGAGGGACAGTGTTAAAGTGAGGGGCAGTGTTGCATTGAGGGGCAGTGTTAACAGTGATGGATGTATCAGAGTTAAAATGAGGTTCAGTGTTACAGTGAGGATCAGTGTTACAGTGAGGGGCAGTGTTACAGTGTGGGGAAATGTTACAGTGGTGGCAGTGTTAGAGTAAGTATCAGTGTTACAGATAGGGGCAGTGTTACAGTGAGGGGCGGTGTTACAGTAAGGGGTGTTTCAATGTTACAGTGAGGATGAATATTACAGTGAGGATCAGTTTTACAGTGAGGGACAGTGTTACATTGAGGGGCAGTGTTACAGTGTGTGGAAATATTACAGTGAGGGGCAGTGTTACGGTGAGGATCAGTGTTACAGTGAGGGGCAGTGTTACAGTGAGGGGCAGTGTTACAGTGAGAGTGTATCAGTGTTACAGTGATAGGCAATGTTACAGTGAATGGTGTAACAGTGTTACAGTGAGGATCAGTGTTACAGTGAAGGTCAGTGTTACAGTGAGTGTTGCATCAGTGTTACAGTGAGGGGCAGTGTTACAGTGAAGATTAGTGTAACAGTGATGCGCAGTGTTACAGTGAGGGGAAGTGTTACAGTGAGGGGCAGTGTTACAGTGAAGGGTGTTTCAGTGTTACAGTGAGGATGAATATTACAGTGAGGATCAGTGTTACAGTGAATGGCAGTGTTACAGTGAGGGGTGTATTCGTGTTACAGTGAGGATTAGTGTTAAAGTGATGGGCAGTGTTACAGTGAGGCCCAGCGTTACAGTAAGGGGCTGTATTACAGTGAGGGGTGTATCAGTGTTTACAGTGAGTATCAGTGTTACATTGAGGATCAGTGCTACAGTTAGGGGAAGTGTTACAGTGAGGGTCAGTGTTGCTGTGAGGGGTGGCGTTACAGTAAGGGGCAGTGTTACAGTAAGGATCAAGTGTTACAGTCAGGTGCAGTGTTACAGTGAGGCCCAGCATTACAGTAAGGGGCAGTATTACAGTGAGGGGTGTATCAGTGTTTAGAGTGAGTATCAGTGTTACATTGAGGATCAGTGCTACAGTTAGGGGAAGTGTTACAGTGAGGGGCAGTGTTGCTGTGAGGGGAGGCGTTACAGTAAGGGGCAGTGTTACAGTCAGGTGCAGTGTTTCAGTGAGGGGCAGTGTAACGGTGATGGGTGTATCAGTGTGACAATTAGGTTCAGCGTTACCGTGAGTGGCAGTGTTACAGTGTGTGGAAGTGTTACAGCGAGTGGCCATGTTACAGTGAAGTGCAGTGTTACAGTGAGGTTTGTATAAGCGTTAGAGTAAGGAATGGTTTTGCAGTGAATATCAGTGTTATAGTGAGGGTCAGTGTTGCGGTGAAGGGGCAGTGTTGCAGTGAGGGGCAGTGTTGCAGAGAAGGTCAGTGTTAAAGTAAAGATCAGTGTTACAGTGTGGTTAAGTGTTAGAGTGAGGGATGTATCAGTGTGACCGTGAGGATCAGTGTTACAGTGAGGGGCATGGTTACAGTTATGGGCAGTGTTATAATGAGCAGCAGTGTTAGAGTGAGGGGTGTATCAGTTTTACATTGAGGATCAATGTTAAAGTCAGGGGTAGTGTTAAATTGAGGGGAGGTGTTATAGTAAGGGGCGGTGTTATAGTGAGGGGTGCATCAGTGTTGCATTTTTGGGCAGTGTTACAGTGAGTAGTGTAACAGTGTTAAAGTGTGGATCAGTGTTACAGTGAAGGTCAGTGTTGCAGTGAGGATTAGTGTTACAGTGAGGTGCAGTGTTAAAATTAGGATCAGTGTTACAGTGAGTGTTGTATCAGTGTTACAGTGAGGGGAAGTGTTACAGTGAGGTGCAGTGTTACAGTTAGGATTAGTGTTACAGTGAGGAGCAGCGTTACAGTGAGGGGCAGTGTTACAGTGAGGATCAGTATTACGGTGAAGATCAGTGATACAGTGAGGAGCAGTGTTACAGTGAGGATCAGAGTTAAGGTGATGGGCAGTGTTACAGTGAGGCCCAGCATTACAGTGAGGGGCAGTGTTACAGTGATGGGCAGTGTTACAGTGAGGGGAAGTGTTACAGTGAGGATCAGTGTCACAGTGAGGGCAGTGTTACAGTGAGGGGCAGTGTTACAGTGAGGGGTGTATCAGTGTTACAGTGACAGGCAATGTTACAGTGAATGGTGTAACAGTGTTACAGCGAGGAGCAGTGTTACAGTGAGGGGCAGTGTTACAGTGAGGGTGTATTAGTGTTACAGTGAGGATCAGAGTTAAAGTGATGGGCAGTGTTACAGTGAGGCCCAGCATTACAGTGAGGGGCAGTGTTATAGTGATGGGCAGTGTTACAGTGAGGGGAAGTGTTACAGTGTGGGGAAATATTACAGTGAGGGGCAGTGTTACAGTGAGGATCAGTGTCACAGTGAGGGCAGTGTTACAGTGAGGGGCAGTGTTACAGTGAGGGGTGTATCAGTGTTACAGTGACAGGCAATGTTACAGTGAATGGTGTAACAGTGTTACAGCGAGGATCAGTGTTACAGTGAAGGTCAGTGTTAAAGAGAAGGTCAGTGTTACAGTGAGTGTTGCATCAGTGTGACAGTGAGGGGCAGTGTTACAGTGAAGATTAGTGTAACAGTGATGTGCAGTGTTACAGTGAGGGGTAGTGTTACAGTGAGGAGCAGTGTTACATTGAATATCAGTGTTATAATGAATATCAGTGTTACAGTGAGGATCAGTGTTACATTGAGGATCAGTGCTACAGTGAGGGTCAGTGTTACAGCGAGGGGCAGTGTTACAGTGAGGGGCAGTGACACAGTGAGGGGCAGTGTTACAGCGAGGAGCAGTGTTACAGTGAGGGGCAGTGTTACAGTGAGGAGCAGTGTTACAGTGAGGGGAAGTGTTACAGTAAGGATCAGTGTTACGGTGAATATCAGTGATACAGAGAGGATCTGTATTACAGTGAATATCAGTGGTACAGTGAGTGGTGTATCAGTGTTACAGTGAGGGGCAGTGTTACAGTAACGGTTAGTGTTACAGTGAGGAGCAGTGTTGCAGTGAGGGGCAGTTTTGCTGTGAGGATCAGCGTTGCAGTGAAGATCAGTGATACAGTGAGGTTCAGTGTTACAGTAATGGGCAGCGTAACGGTGAGGGCTGTATCAGTATTACAGTGAGGATCAGTGTTAAGTGAGGGGCAGAGTTACAGAGAGGGTGTATCATCGTTACCGTGAGGATCAGTGTTACAGTGAACATCAGTGATACAGTGAGGATCAGTGTTACAGTGAAGGGTTGTGTTAATGTGAGGGTCAGTTATAAAGTGAGGGGTGTATCAGTATTACAGTGAGGAATAGTGTTACAGTGAAAGGCAGTGTTTCAGTGAGGCGTTTATCAGTTTTACAGTGAGATTCAGTGTTAAAGTGAGGATCAGTGTTAAATTGTGTGGCAGTGTTACAGAGAGGGCTGTATCAGTGTTACAGTGAGGGGCAGTGTTACAGTGAGGATTAGTGTTACACGAAGGATCAGTGTTACAGTGAGGGGCATGGTTACAGTTATGGGCAGTGTTATAATGAGCAGCAGTGTTAGAGTGAGGGGTGTATCAGTTTTACATTGAGGATCAATGTTAAAGTCAGGGGTAGTGTTAAATTGAGGGGAGGTGTTATAGTAAGGGGCGGTGTTATAGTGAGGGGTGCATCAGTGTTGCATTTTTGGGCAGTGTTACAGTGAGTAGTGTAACAGTGTTAAAGTGTGGATCAGTGTTACAGTGAAGGTCAGTGTTGCAGTGAGGATTAGTGTTACAGTGAGGTGCAGTGTTAAAAATAGGATCAGTGTTACAGTGAGTGTTGTATCAGTGTTACAGTGAGGCGCAGTGTTACAGTGAGGATTAGAGTTACAGTGAGGTGCCGTGTTAAAATTAGTATCAGTGTTACAGTGAGGATCAGCGTTACAGTGAGGGTCAGAGTTACAGTGAAGGGCAGTGTGACAGTGAGCAGTAGTGTTACAGTGAGAGGCATATCAGTTTTACAGCGAGGATCAGTGTTCCAGTGAGGGACAGTGTTGCAGTGAGGATCAGTGTTACGGTGAGGATCAGTGTTGCCATGAGGATCTGGGTTACCATGACGATCAGTGATACAGTGAGGATAAGTGTTACAGTGAAGTGCAGTGTTACAGTGAGGGGTGTATCAGTGTTACAGTGAGGGGCAGTGTTACAGTGAGTGGTGTAACAGTGTTTTAGTGAGGATCCATGTTACAGTGAGGTTCCGCGTTATAGTGAGTGTTTTATCAGTGTTACAGTGAGGGGAAGTGTTACAGTGAGGTGCAGTGTTACAGTTAGGATTAGTGTTACAGTGAGGAGCAGTGTTACAGTGAGGGGCAGTGTTACAGTGAGGATCAGTATTACGGTGAAGATCAGTGATACAGTGAGGAGCAGTGTTACAGTGAGGATCAGAGTTAAGGTGATGGGCAGTGTTACAGTGAGGCCCAGCATTACAGTGAGGGGCAGTGTTACAGTGATGGGCAGTGTTACAGTGAGGGGAAGTGTTACAGTGAGGATCAGTGTCACAGTGAGGGCAGTGTTACAGTGAGGGGCAGTGTTACAGTGAGGGGTGTATCAGTGTTACAGTGACAGGCAATGTTACAGTGAATGGTGTAACAGTGTTACAGCGAGGAGCAGTGTTACAGTGAGGGGCAGTGTTACAGTGAGGGTGTATTAGTGTTACAGTGAGGATCAGAGTTAAAGTGATGGGCAGTGTTACAGTGAGGCCCAGCATTACAGTGAGGGGCAGTGTTACAGTGATGGGCAGTGTTACAGTGAGGGGAAGTGTTACAGTGTGGGGAAATATTACAGTGAGGGGCAGTGTTACAGTGAGGATCAGTGTCACAGTGAGGGCAGTGTTACAGTGAGGGGCAGTGTTACAGTGAGGGGTGTATCAGTGTTACAGTGACAGGCAATGTTACAGTGAATGGTGTAACAGTGTTACAGCGAGGATCAGTGTTACAGTGAAGGTCAGTGTTAAAGAGAAGGTCAGTGTTACAGTGAGTGTTGCATCAGTGTGACAGTGAGGGGCAGTGTTACAGTGAGGATTAGTGTAACAGTGATGTGCAGTGTTACAGTGAGGGGTAGTGTTACAGTGAGGAGCAGTGTTACATTGAATATCAGTGTTATAATGAATATCAGTGTTACAGTGAGGATCAGTGTTACATTGAGGATCAGTGCTACAGTGAGGGTCAGTGTTACAGCGAGGGGCAGTGTTACAGTGAGGGGCAGTGACACAGTGAGGGGCAGTGTTACAGCGAGGAGCAGTGTTACAGTGAGGGGCAGTGTTACAGTGAGGGGCAGTGTTACAGTGTGGGGAAATATTACAGTGGGGGCAGTGTTACAGTAAGTATCAGTGTTACAGATAGGTGCAGTGTTACAGTGAGGATGAATATTAGAGTGAGGATCAGTGTTACAGTGAGTGGCAGTGTTACAGTGAGGGTGTATTAGTGTTACAGTCAGGATCAGAGTTAAAGCGATGGGCAGTGTTACAGTGAGGCCCAGCGTTACAGTGAGGGGCAGCGTTACAGTGATGGGCAATGTTACAGTGAGGGACAGTGTTACAGTGGGTGGGGCAGTGTTACAGTGAGGATCAGTGTTACAGTGAGGGACGGTGTTACATTGAGGGGCAGTGTTACAGTGTGGGGAAATATTACAGTGAGGGGCAGTGTTACAGTGAGGATCAGTGTCACAGTGAAGGTCAGTGTTAAAGAGAAGGTCAGTGTTACAGTGAGTGTTGCATCAGTGTTACAGTGAGGGGCAGTGTTACAGTGAAGATTAGTGTAACAGTGATGTGCAGTGTTACAGTGAGGGGCAGTGTTACAGTGAGGAGCAGTGTTACAGTGAATATCAGTGTTATAATGAATATCAGTGTTACAGTGATGATCAGTGTTACATTGAGGATCAGTGTTACAGTGAGGGGCAGTGTTACAGTGAGGGGCAGTGTTACAGCGAGGAGCAGTGTTACAGTGAGGGGCGGTGTTACAGTGAGGGGCAGTGTTACAGTGTGGGGAAATATTACAGTGGGGGGCAGTGTTACAGTAAGTATCAGTGTTACAGATAGGGGCAGTGTTACAGTGAGGGGTGTTTCAGTGTTACAGTGAGGATGAATATTACAGTGAGGATCAGTGTTACAGTGAGTGGCAGTGTTACAGTGAGGGTGTATTAGTGTTACAGTGAGGATCAGAGTTAAGGTGATGGGCAGTGTTACAGTGAGGGGCAGTGTTACAGTGAAGGGTGTTTCAGTGTTACAGTGAGGATGAATATTACAGTGAGAATCAGTGTTACAGTGAATGGCAGTGTTACAGTGAGGGGTGTATTAGTGTTACAGTGAGGATTAGTGTTAAAGTGATGGGCAGTGTTAAAGAGAAGGTCAGTGTCACAGTGAAGGTCAGTGTTAAAGAGAAGGTCAGTGTTACAGTGAGTGTTGCATCAGTGTTACAGTGAGGGGCAGTGTTACAGTGAAGATTAGTGTAACAGTGATGTGCAGTGTTACAGTGAGGGGCAGTGTTACAGTGAGGAGCAGTGTTACAGTGAATATCAGTGTTATAATGAATATCAGTGTTACAGTGAGGATCTGTGTTACATTGAGGATCGGTGTTACAGTGAATGGCAGTGTTACAGTGAGGGTGTATTAGTGTTACAGTGAGGATTAGTGTTAAAGTGATGGGCAGTGTTACAGTGAGGCCCAGCGTTACAGTAAGGTGCTGTATTACAGTGAGGGGTGTATCAGTGTTTACAGTGAGTATCAGTGTTACATTGAGGATCAGTGCTACAGTTAGGGGAAGTGTTACAGTGAGGGTCAGTGTTGCTGTGAGGGGAGGCATTACAGTAAGGGGCAGTGTTACAGTAAGGATCAGTGTTACAGATAGGGGCAGTGTTACAGTGAGGGGTGTTTCAGTGTTCCAGTGAGGATGAATATTACAGCGAGGATCAGTGTTACAGTGAATGGCAGTGTTACAGTCAGGGTGTATTAGTGTTACAGTGAGGATCAGAGTTAAAGTGATGGGCAGTGTTACAGTGAGGCCCAGTGTTACAGTGAGGCACAGTGTCACAGCGATGGGCAGTGTTACAGTGAGGGACAATGTTACAGTGGGGGGCAGTGTTACAGTGAGGATCAGTTTTACAGTGAGGGACAGTGTTACATTGAGGGGCAGTGTTACAGTGTGGGGAAATATTACCTGTGAGGGGCAGGGTTACGGTGAGGATCAGTGTTAGAGTGAGGGGCAGTGTTACAGTGAGGGGTGTTTCAGTGTTACAGTGAGGATGAATATTACAGTGAGGATCAGTGTTACAGTGAATGGCAGTGTTACAGTGAGGGGTGTATTAGTGTTACAGTGAGGATTAGTGTTAAAGTGATGGGCAGTGTTACAGTGAGGCCCAGCGTTACAATAAGGGGCTGTATTACAGTGAGGGGTGTATCAGTGTTTACAGTGAGTATCAGTGTTACATTGAGGATCAGTGCTACAGTTAGGGGAAGTGTTACAGTGAGGGTCAGTGTTGCTGTGAGGGGAGGCGTTACAGTAAGGGGCAGTGTTACAGTCAGGTGCAGTGTTACAGTGAGGGGCAGTGTAACAGTGATGGGTGTATCAGTGTGACAATTAGGTTCAGCGTTACCGTGAGTGGCAGTGTTACAGTGTGGGGAAGTGTTACAGCGAGTGGCCATGTTACAGTGAAGTGCAGTGTTACAGTGAGGTTTGTATAAGCGTTAGAGTAAGGAACGGTGTTGCAGTGAATATCAGTGTTATAGTGAAGGTCAGTGTTGCGGTGAAGGGGCAGTATTGCAGTGAGGGGCAGTGTTGCAGAGAAGGTCAGTGTTAAAGTAATGATCAGTGTTACAGTGTGGTTAAGTGTTAGAGTGGGGGATGTATCAGTGTGACCGTGAGGATCAGTGTTACAGTGAGGGGCAGTGTTACAGCGAGGAGCAGTGTTACAGCGAGGAGCAGTGTTACAGTGAGGAGCAGTGTTACAGTGAGGGGCAGTGTTACAGTGAGGGACAGTGTTAAAGTGAGGGGCAGTGTTGCATTGAGGGGCAGTGTTAACAGTGATTGATGTATCAGAGTTAAAATGAGGTTCAGTGTTACAGTGAGGATCAATGTTACAGTGAGGGGCAGTGTTACAGTGTGGGGAAATGTTACAGTGGTGGCAGTGTTAGAGTAAGTATCAGTGTTACAGATAGGGGCAGTGTTACAGTGAGGGGCAGTGTTACAGTGAGTGGTGTTTCAATGTTACAGTGAGGATGAATATTACAGTGAGGATCAGTTTTACAGTGAGGGACAGTGTTACATTGAGGGGCAGTGTTACAGTGTGTGGAAATATTACAGTGAGGGGCAGTGTTATGGTGAGGATCAGTGTTACAGTGAGGGGCAGTGTTACAGTGAGGGGCAGTGTTACAGTGAGAGTGTATCAGTGTTACAGTGATAGGCAATGTTACAGTGAATGGTGTAACAGTGTTACAGTGAGGATCAGTGTTACAGTGAAGGTCAGTGTTACAGTGAGTGTTGCATCAGTGTTACAGTGAGGGGCAGTGTTACAGTGAAGATTAGTGTAACAGTGATGCGCAGTGTTACAGTGAGGGGAAGTGTTACAGTGAGGGGCAGTGTTACAGTGAAGGGTGTTTCAGTGTTACAGTGAGGATGAATATTACAGTGAGGATCAGTGTTACAGTGAATGGCAGTGTTACAGTGAGGGGTGTATTCGTGTTACAGTGAGGATTAGTGTTAAAGTGATGGGCAGTGTTACAGTGAGGCCCAGCGTTACAGTAAGGGGCTGTATTACAGTGAGGGGTGTATCAGTGTTTACAGTGAGTATCAGTGTTACATTGAGGATCAGTGCTACAGTTAGGGGAAGTGTTACAGTGAGGGGCAGTGTTGCTGTGAGGGGAGGCGTTACAGTAAGGGGCAGTGTTACAGTCAGGTGCAGTGTTTCAGTGAGGGGCAGTGTAACGGTGATGGGTGTATCAGTGTGACAATTAGGTTCAGCGTTACCGTGAGTGGCAGTGTTACAGTGTGTGGAAGTGTTACAGCGAGTGGCCATGTTACAGTGAAGTGCAGTGTTACAGTGAGGTTTGTATAAGCGTTAGAGTAATGAATGGTTTTGCAGTGAATATCAGTGTTATAGTGAGGGTCAGTGTTGCGGTGAAGGGGCAGTGTTGCAGTGAGGGGCAGTGTTGCAGAGAAGGTCAGTGTTAAAGTAAAGATCAGTGTTACAGTGTGGTTAAGTGTTAGAGTGGGGGATGTATCAGTGTGACCGTGAGGATCAGTGTTACAGTGAGGGGCAGTGTTACAGCGAGGAGCAGTGTTACAGCGAGGAGCAGTGTTAAAGTGAGGGGCAATGTTACATAGAGGGGCAGTGTTAACAGTGACGGATGTATCAGAGTTAAAATGAGGTTCAGTGTTAGAGTGAGGGGCAGTGTTAGAGTGAGGGGCAGTGTTACAGTTAGGGGCAGTGTTACAGCGAGGAGCAGTGTTACAGTGAGGGGCAGTGTTACAGTGAGGGACAGTGTTACATTGAAGGGCAGTGTTAACAGTGACGGATGTATCAGAGTTAAAATGAGGTTCAGTGTTACAGTGAGGATCAGTGTTACAGCGAGGGGCAGTGTTACAGTGTGGGGAAATATTACAGTGGTGGCGGTGTTACTGTAAGGATCAGTGTTACAGATAGGGGCAGTGTTACAGTGAGGGGCAGTGTTACAGCGAGGGGTGTTTCAGTGTTACAGTGGGGATGAATATTACAGTGAGGATCAGTGTTACAGTGAATGACAGTGTTACAGTGAGGGTGTATTAGTGTTACAGTGAGGATTAGTGTTAAAGTGATGGGCAGTGTTACAGTGTGGCCCAGCGTTGCAGTAAGGTGCTGTATTACAGTGAGGGGTGTATCAGTGTTTACAGTGAGTATCAGTGTTACATTGAGGATCAGTGCTACAGTTAGGGGAAGTGTTACATTGAGGGTCAGTGTTGCTGTGAGGGGTGGCGTTACAGTAAGGATCAGTGTTACAGTGAGGGGCAGTGTTACAGTAAGGGGTGTTTTAGTGTTACAGTGAGGATCACTGTTAAAGTGATGGTCAGTGTTACAGTGAGGCCCAGCGTTACCGTGAGGGGCAGTATTACAGTGAGGGGTGTATCAGTGTTTCAGTGAGTATCCGTGTTACATTGAGGATCAGTGCTACAGTGTGGGGCAATATTACAGTGGGGGCAGTGTTACCGTAAGTATCAGTGTTACAAATAGGGGCAGTGTTACAGTGAGGGGCAGTGTTAGAGTGAGGATCAGTGTTACAGTGAGGGGCAGTGTTACAGTGTGGGGAAATATTACAGTGGGGGGCAGTGATACATTAAGTATCAGTGTTACAAATAGGGGTAGTGTTACAGCGAGGAGCAGTGTTACAGTGAGGGGCAGTGTTACAGTGAGGGGCAGTGTTAACAGTGACGGATGTATCAGTGTTAAAATGAGGTTCAGTGTTAGAGTGAGGGGCAGTGTTAGAGTGAGGAGCAGTGTTACAGTGAGGGGCAGTGTTACAGTGAAGGGCAGTGTTACAGTGAGGATCAGTGTTACAGTGAGGGGCAGTGTTACAGTGTGGGGAAATATTACCGTGGGGGCAGTGTTACAGTAAGTATCAGTGTTACAGATAGGGGAAGTGTTACAGTGAGGGGCAGTGTTACAGTTAGGGGTGTTTCAGTGTTACAGTGAGGATGAATATTACAGTGAGGATCAGTGTTACAGTGAATGGCAGTGATACAGTGAAGGTGTATTAGTGTTACAGTGAGGATTAGTGTTAAAGTGATGGGCAGTGTTACAGTGAGGCCCAGCGTTACAGAAAGGTGCTGTATTACAGTGAGGGGTGTATCAGTGTTTACAGTGAGTATCAGTGTTACATTGAGGATCAGTGCTACAGTTAGGGGAAGTGTTAGAATGAGGCCAGTGTTGCTGTTAGGGGTGGCGTTACAGTAAGGGGCAGTGTTACAGTAAGGATCAGTGTTACAGTCAGGTGCAGTGTTACAATGAGGTTCAGTGTTACTGTGAGCGGCAGTGTAACAGTGATGGATGTATCAGTGTTACAATGAGGTTCAGTGTTACTGTGAGCGGCAGTTTTACAGTGTGGGGAAATGTTACAGCGAGTGGCCATGTTACAGTGAAGTGCAGTGTTACAGTGAGGTTTGTATAACCATTAGAGTGATGATCGGTGTTGCAGTGAATATCAATGTTATAGTGAGGGTCAGTGTTGTGGTGAGGGGGCAGTGTTGCAGTGTGGTGCAGAGCTACAGTGAGGGGCAATGTTACATTGAGGGGCAGAGTTACAATAAGGATTATTGTTACAGTCAGGGGCAGTATTACTGCGAGGGGCTGTATTGCAGTGAGGATCAGTGTTACATTGAGTATCAGTGTTACAGTGAAGGGCAGTGTTACAGTGAGGGACAGTGTTATAGTGAGGGGCAGTGTTACATTGAGGGGCAGTGTTACAGTGAAGGGTGTATCAGTGTTAAAATGAGGTTCTGTGTTAGAGTGAGGGGCAGTGTTAGAGTGAGGAGCAGTGTTTCAGTGTGGGGCAATATTACAGTGGGGGCAGTGTTACAGTAAGTATCAGTGTTACAGATAGGGGCAGTGTTACAGTGAGGGGCAGTGTTACAGTGAGAGTCAGTGTTGCAGTGAGGGGCAGCGTTACAGTGAAGATCAGTGATACAATGGCACTCAGTGATACAGTGAGGATCCGTGTTACAGTGAAGGGCTCTATTAATGTGAGCAGTGTAATAGTGAGGAGAGTATCAGTGTTACAGTGATGGTCAGTCTTACAGTGTTCTGTGTTACAGTGAATGGTGTAAAAGTGTTACGGTAAGGATCAGTGTTACCGTGAGGGTCAGTGTTGCAGTGAGGGGCAGCGTTACAGTGAAGATTAGTGAGACAGTGAGGATCAGTGTCACAGTGAGGATCAGTATTACAGTGATGGTCAGTGTTACAGTGAGTGGTGTATCTGTGTTACAGTGATGGGCAGTGTTACAGTGAGGTTTAGTGTTACAGTGAGGAGCAGTGTTACAGTGAGGATCAGTGTTATAGTGAATATCAGTGATACAGTGAGGATCAGAGTTACAGTGAAGATCAGTGTAACTCTGAGAGTCAGTGTAACATTGAGGGGTGTATCAGTGTTACAGTGAAGATCGGTGTTACAGTGAAGATCAGTGATACAGCAAGGATCAGTGTTACAGTGAGGGGCAATGTTACAGTGAGGGGCAGTGTTATAGTCATGGGCAGTGTTACAGTGAGGAACAGTGTTACAGTGAATATCAGTGATACAGTGAGGAACAGAGTTACAGTGAAGATCTGTGTTACTCTGAGAGTCAGTGTAACAGTGAGGTGTGTACCAGTGTTACAGTGAAGATCAGCGTTACAGTGAAGATCAGTGATACTGTGAGGATCCTTGTTACAGCGAAAGGCTGTGTTAATGTGTGGGTCAGTGTTAAAGTGAGGCATATATCAGTATTACAGTGAAGGGCAGTGTTACAGTGAAAGGCAGTGTTACAGTGAGGAGTGCATCAGTGTTACAGTGTGGATCAGTGTTACAATGAGGGGCAGAGTTACAGTGAGGGGCAGTGTTGCAGTGAGGGTTTTATCAGTTTTACAGTGAGGATCAATGTTAAAATGAGGGGCAGTTTTACAGTGAGGGGCAGTGTTACAGTGAGGAGCAGTGTTACAGTGAGGGGAAGTGTTACAGTGAGGATCAGTGTTACGGTGAATATCAGTGATACAGAGAGGATCTGTATTACAGTGAATATCAGTGGTACAGTGAGTGGTGTATCAGAGTTACAGTGAGGGGCAGTGTTACAGTAACGGTTAGTGTTACAGTGAGGAGCAGTGTTGCAGTGAGGGGCAGTTTTGCTGTGAGGATCAGCGTTGCAGTGAAGATCAGTGATACAGTGAGGTTCAGTGTTACAGTAATGGGCAGCGTAACGGTGAGGGCTGTATCAGTATTACAGTGAGGATCAGTGTTAAGTGAGGGGCAGAGTTACAGAGAGGGTGTATCATCGTTACCGTGAGGATCAGTGTTACAATGAACATCAGTGATACAGTGAGGATCAGTGTTACAGTGAAGGGTTGTGTTAATGTGAGGGTCAGTTATAAAGTGAGGGGTGTATCAGTATTACAGTGAGGGATAGTGTTACAGTGAAAGGCAGTGTTTCAGTGAGGCGTTTATCAGTTTTACAGTGAGATTCAGTGTTAAAGTGAGGATCAGTGTTAAATTGTGTGGCAGTGTTACAGAGAGGGCTGTATCAGTGTTACAGTGAGGGGCAGTGTTACAGTGAGGATTAGAGTTACAGTGAGGTGCCGTGTTAAAATTAGGATCAGTGTTACAGTGAGGATCAGCGTTACAGTGAGGGTCAGAGTTACAGTGAAGGGCAGTGTGACAGTGAGCAGTAGTGTTACAGTGAGAGGCATATCAGTTTTACAGCGAGGATCAGTGTTCCAGTGAGGGACAGTGTTGCAGTGAGGATCAGTGTTACGGTGAGGATCAGTGTTGCCATGAGGATCTGGGTTACCATGACGATCAGTGATACAGTGAGGATAAGTGTTACAGTGAAGTGCAGTGTTACAGTGAGGGGTGTATCAGTGTTACAGTGAGGGGCAGTGTTACAGTGAGTGGTGTAACAGTGTTTTAGTGAGGATCCATGTTACAGTGAGGTTCCGCGTTATAGTGAGTGTTTTATCAGTGTTACAGTGAGGGGAAGTGTTACAGTGAGGTGCAGTGTTACAGTTAGGATTAGTGTTACAGTGAGGAGCAGTGTTACAGTGAGGGGCAGTGTTACAGTGAGGATCAGTATTACGGTGAAGATCAGTGATACAGTGAGGAGCAGTGTTACAGTGAGGATCAGAGTTAAGGTGATGGGCAGTGTTACAGTGAGGCCCAGCATTACAGTGAGGGGCAGTGTTACAGTGATGGGCAGTGTTACAGTGAGGGGCAGTGTTACAGTGAGGGGTGTATCAGTGTTACAGTGACAGGCAATGTTACAGTGAATGGTGTAACAGTGTTACAGCGAGGAGCAGTGTTACAGTGAGGGGCAGTGTTACAGTGAGGGTGTATTAGTGTTACAGTGAGGATCAGAGTTAAAGTGATGGGCAGTGTTACAGTGAGGCCCAGCATTACAGTGAGGGGCAGTGTTACAGTGATGGGCAGTGTTACAGTGAGGGGAAGTGTTACAGTGTGGGGAAATATTACAGTGAGGGGCAGTGTTACAGTGAGGATCAGTGTCACAGTGAGGGCAGTGTTACAGTGAGGGGCAGTGTTACAGTGAGGGGTGTATCAGTGTTACAGTGACAGGCAATGTTACAGTGAATGGTGTAACAGTGTTACAGCGAGGATCAGTGTTACAGTGAAGGTCAGTGTTAAAGAGAAGGTCAGTGTTACAGTGAGTGTTGCATCAGTGTGACAGTGAGGGGCAGTGTTACAGTGAAGATTAGTGTAACAGTGTTGTGCAGTGTTACAGTGAGGGGTAGTGTTACAGTGAGGAGCAGTGTTACATTGAATATCAGTGTTATAATGAATATCAGTGTTACAGTGAGGATCAGTGTTACATTGATGATCAGTGCTACAGTGAGGGTCAGTGTTACAGCGAGGGGCAGTGTTACAGTGAGGATTAGTGTTACAGTGAGGTGCAGTGTTAAAATTAGGATCAGTGTTACAGTGAGTGTTGTATCAGTGTTACAGTGAGGGGAAGTGTTACAGTGAGGTGCAGTGTTACAGTTAGGATTAGTGTTACAGTGAGGAGCAGTGTTACAGTGAGGGGCAGTGTTACAGTGAGGATCAGTATTACGGTGAAGATCAGTGATACAGTGAGGAGCAGTGTTACAGTGAGGATCAGAGTTAAGGTGATGGGCAGTGTTACAGTGAGGCCCAGCATTACAGTGAGGGGCAGTGTTACAGTGATGGGCAGTGTTACAGTGAGGGGAAGTGTTACAGTGAGGATCAGTGTCACAGTGAGGGCAGTGTTACAGTGAGGGGCAGTGTTACAGTGAGGGGTGTATCAGTGTTACAGTGACAGGCAATGTTACAGTGAATGGTGTAACAGTGTTACAGCGAGGAGCAGTGTTACAGTGAGGGGCAGTGTTACAGTGAGGGTGTATTAGTGTTACAGTGAGGATCAGAGTTAAAGTGATGGGCAGTGTTACAGTGAGGCCCAGCATTACAGTGAGGGGCAGTGTTGCGGTGAAGGGGCAGTGTTGCAGTGAGGGGCAGTGTTGCAGAGAAGGTCAGTGTTAAAGTAAAGATCAGTGTTACAGTGTGGTTAAGTGTTAGAGTGAGGGATGTATCAGTGTGACCGTGAGGATCAGTGTTACAGTGAAGGGCAGTGTTAAAGTGAGGATCAGTGTCACAGTGAGGGCAGTGTTACAGTGAGGGGCAGTGTTACAGTGTGGGGAAATATTACAGTGAGGGGCAGTGTTACAGTGAGGATCAGTGTCACAGTGAGGGCAGTGTTACAGTGAGGGGCAGTGTTACAGTGAGGGGTGTATCAGTGTTACAGTGACAGGCAATGTTACAGTGAATGGTGTAACAGTGTTACAGCGAGGATCAGTGTTACAGTGAAGGTCAGTGTTAAAGAGAAGGTCAGTGTTACAGTGAGTGTTGCATCAGTGTGACAGTGAGGGGCAGTGTTACAGTGAAGATTAGTGTAACAGTGATATGCAGTGTTACAGTGAGGGGTAGTGTTACAGTGAGGAGCAGTGTTACATTGAATATCAGTGTTATAATGAATATCAGTGTTACAGTGAGGATCAGTGTTACATTGAGGATCAGTGCTACAGTGAGGGTCAGTGTTACAGCGAGGGGCAGTGTTACAGTGAGGGGCAGTGACACAGTGAGGGGCAGTGACACAATGAGGGGCAGTGTTACAGCGAGGAGCATTGTTACAGTGAGGGGCAGTGTTACAGTGAGGAGCAGTGTTACAGTGAGGGGAAGTGTTACAGTGAGGATCAGTGTTACGGTGAATATCAGTGATACAGAGAGGATCTGTATTACAGTGAATATCAGTGGTACAGTGAGTGGTGTATCAGTGTTACAGTGAGGGGCAGTGTTACAGTAACGGTTAGTGTTACAGTGAGGAGCAGTGTTGCAGTGAGGGGCAGTGATACAGTGAGGTTCAGTGTTACAGTAATGGGCAGCGTAACGGTGAGGGCTGTATCAGTATTACAGTGAGGATCAGTGTTAAGTGAGGGGCAGAGTTACAGAGAGGGTGTATCATCGTTACCGTGAGGATCAGTGTTACAGTGAACATCAGTGATACAGTGAGGATCAGTGTTACAGTGAAGGGTTGTGTTAATGTGAGGGTCAGTTATAAAGTGAGGGGTGTATCAGTATTACAGTGAGGAATAGTGTTACAGTGAAAGGCAGTGTTTCAGTGAGGCGTTTATCAGTTTTACAGTGAGATTCAGTGTTAAAGTGAGGATCAGTGTTAAATTGTGTGGCAGTGTTACAGAGAGGGCTGTATCAGTGTTACAGTGAGGGGCAGTGCTACAGTGAAGATTAGTGTAACAGTGATGTGCAGTGTTACAGTGAGGGGCAGTGTTACAGTGAGGAGCAGTGTTACAGTGAATATCAGTGTTATAATGAATATCAGTGTTACAGTGAGGATCAGTGTTACATTGAGGATCAGTGCTACAGTGAGGGTCAGTGTTACAGCGAGGGGCAGTGTTACAGTGAGGGGCAGTGACACAGTGAGGGGCAGTGTTACAGTGAGGGGCAGTGTTACAGTGAGGGGTGTATCAGTGTTACAGTGACAGGCAATGTTACAGTGAATGGTGTAACAGTGTTACAGCGAGGAGCAGTGTTACAGTGAGGGGCAGTGTTACAGTGAGGGTGTATTAGTGTTACAGTGAGGATCAGAGTTAAAGTGATGGGCAGTGTTACAGTGAGGCCCAGCATTACAGTGAGGGGCAGTGTTACAGTGATGGGCAGTGTTACAGTGAGGGGAAGTGTTACAGTGTGGGGAAATATTACAGTGAGGGGCAGTGTTACAGTGAGGATCAGTGTCACAGTGAGGGCAGTGTTACAGTGAGGGGCAGTGTTACAGTGAGGGGTGTATCAGTGTTACAGTGACAGGCAATGTTACAGTGAATGGTGTAACAGTGTTACAGCGAGGATCAGTGTTACAGTGAAGGTCAGTGTTAAAGAGAAGGTCAGTGTTACAGTGAGTGTTGCATCAGTGTGACAGTGAGGGGCAGTGTTACAGTGAAGATTAGTGTAACAGTGTTGTGCAGTGTTACAGTGAGGGGTAGTGTTACAGTGAGGAGCAGTGTTACATTGAATATCAGTGTTATAATGAATATCAGTGTTACAGTGAGGATCAGTGTTACATTGATGATCAGTGCTACAGTGAGGGTCAGTGTTACAGCGAGGGGCAGTGTTACAGTGAGGATTAGTGTTACAGTGAGGTGCAGTGTTAAAATTAGGATCAGTGTTACAGTGAGTGTTGTATCAGTGTTACAGTGAGGGGAAGTGTTACAGTGAGGTGCAGTGTTACAGTTAGGATTAGTGTTACAGTGAGGAGCAGTGTTACAGTGAGGGGCAGTGTTACAGTGAGGATCAGTATTACGGTGAAGATCAGTGATACAGTGAGGAGCAGTGTTACAGTGAGGATCAGAGTTAAGGTGATGGGCAGTGTTACAGTGAGGCCCAGCATTACAGTGAGGGGCAGTGTTACAGTGATGGGCAGTGTTACAGTGAGGGGAAGTGTTACAGTGAGGATCAGTGTCACAGTGAGGGCAGTGTTACAGTGAGGGGCAGTGTTACAGTGAGGGGTGTATCAGTGTTACAGTGACAGGCAATGTTACAGTGAATGGTGTAACAGTGTTACAGCGAGGAGCAGTGTTACAGTGAGGGGCAGTGTTACAGTGAGGGTGTATTAGTGTTACAGTGAGGATCAGAGTTAAAGTGATGGGCAGTGTTACAGTGAGGCCCAGCATTACAGTGAGGGGCAGTGTTGCGGTGAAGGGGCAGTGTTGCAGTGAGGGGCAGTGTTGCAGAGAAGGTCAGTGTTAAAGTAAAGATCAGTGTTACAGTGTGGTTAAGTGTTAGAGTGAGGGATGTATCAGTGTGACCGTGAGGATCAGTGTTACAGTGAAGGGCAGTGTTAAAGTGAGGATCAGTGTCACAGTGAGGGCAGTGTTACAGTGAGGGGCAGTGTTACAGTGTGGGGAAATATTACAGTGAGGGGCAGTGTTACAGTGAGGATCAGTGTCACAGTGAGGGCAGTGTTACAGTGAGGGGCAGTGTTACAGTGAGGGGTGTATCAGTGTTACAGTGACAGGCAATGTTACAGTGAATGGTGTAACAGTGTTACAGCGAGGATCAGTGTTACAGTGAAGGTCAGTGTTAAAGAGAAGGTCAGTGTTACAGTGAGTGTTGCATCAGTGTGACAGTGAGGGGCAGTGTTACAGTGAAGATTAGTGTAACAGTGATATGCAGTGTTACAGTGAGGGGTAGTGTTACAGTGAGGAGCAGTGTTACATTGAATATCAGTGTTATAATGAATATCAGTGTTACAGTGAGGATCAGTGTTACATTGAGGATCAGTGCTACAGTGAGGGTCAGTGTTACAGCGAGGGGCAGTGTTACAGTGAGGGGCAGTGACACAGTGAGGGGCAGTGACACAATGAGGGGCAGTGTTACAGCGAGGAGCATTGTTACAGTGAGGGGCAGTGTTACAGTGAGGAGCAGTGTTACAGTGAGGGGAAGTGTTACAGTGAGGATCAGTGTTACGGTGAATATCAGTGATACAGAGAGGATCTGTATTACAGTGAATATCAGTGGTACAGTGAGTGGTGTATCAGTGTTACAGTGAGGGGCAGTGTTACAGTAACGGTTAGTGTTACAGTGAGGAGCAGTGTTGCAGTGAGGGGCAGTGATACAGTGAGGTTCAGTGTTACAGTAATGGGCAGCGTAACGGTGAGGGCTGTATCAGTATTACAGTGAGGATCAGTGTTAAGTGAGGGGCAGAGTTACAGAGAGGGTGTATCATCGTTACCGTGAGGATCAGTGTTACAGTGAACATCAGTGATACAGTGAGGATCAGTGTTACAGTGAAGGGTTGTGTTAATGTGAGGGTCAGTTATAAAGTGAGGGGTGTATCAGTATTACAGTGAGGAATAGTGTTACAGTGAAAGGCAGTGTTTCAGTGAGGCGTTTATCAGTTTTACAGTGAGATTCAGTGTTAAAGTGAGGATCAGTGTTAAATTGTGTGGCAGTGTTACAGAGAGGGCTGTATCAGTGTTACAGTGAGGGGCAGTGTTACAGTGAGGATTAGTGTTACACGAAGGATCAGTGTTACAGTGAGGGGCATGGTTACAGTTATGGGCAGTGTTATAATGAGCAGCAGTGTTAGAGTGAGGGGTGTATCAGTTTTACATTGAGGATCAATGTTAAAGTCAGGGGTAGTGTTAAATTGAGGGGAGGTGTTATAGTAAGGGGCGGTGTTATAGTGAGGGGTGCATCAGTGTTGCATTTTTGGGCAGTGTTACAGTGAGTAGTGTAACAGTGTTAAAGTGTGGATCAGTGTTACAGTGAAGGTCAGTGTTGCAGTGAGGATTAGTGTTACAGTGAGGTGCAGTGTTAAAATTAGGATCAGTGTTACAGTGAGTGTTGTATCAGTGTTACAGTGAGGCGCAGTGTTACAGTGAGGATTAGAGTTACAGTGAGGTGCCGTGTTAAAATTAGGATCAGTGTTACAGTGAGGATCAGCGTTACAGTGAGGGTCAGAGTTACAGTGAAGGGCAGTGTGACAGTGAGCAGTAGTGTTACAGTGAGAGGCATATCAGTTTTACAGCGAGGATCAGTGTTCCAGTGAGGGACAGTGTTGCAGTGAGGATCAGTGTTACGGTGAGGATCAGTGTTGCCATGAGGATCTGGGTTACCATGACGATCAGTGATACAGTGAGGATAAGTGTTACAGTGAAGTGCAGTGTTACAGTGAGGGGTGTATCAGTGTTACAGTGAGGGGCAGTGTTACAGTGAGTGGTGTAACAGTGTTTTAGTGAGGATCCATGTTACAGTGAGGTTCCGCGTTATAGTGAGTGTTTTATCAGTGTTACAGTGAGGGGAAGTGTTACAGTGAGGTGCAGTGTTACAGTTAGGATTAGTGTTACAGTGAGGAGCAGTGTTACAGTGAGGGGCAGTGTTACAGTGAGGATCAGTATTACGGTGAAGATCAGTGTTACAGTGAGGATCAGTGTTACATTGAGGATCAGTGCTACAGTGAGGGTCAGTGTTACAGCGAGGGGCAGTGTTACAGTGAGGGGCAGTGACACAGTGAGGGGCAGTGTTACAGCGAGGAGCAGTGTTACAGTGAGGGGCAGTGTTACAGTGAGGGGCAGTGTTACAGTGTGGGGAAATATTACAGTGGGGGCAGTGTTACAGTAAGTATCAGTGTTACAGATAGGTGCAGTGTTACAGTGAGGATGAATATTAGAGTGAGGATCAGTGTTACAGTGAGTGGCAGTGTTACAGTGAGGGTGTATTAGTGTTACAGTCAGGATCAGAGTTAAAGCGATGGGCAGTGTTACAGTGAGGCCCAGCGTTACAGTGAGGGGCAGCGTTACAGTGATGGGCAATGTTACAGTGAGGGACAGTGTTACAGTGGGTGGGGCAGTGTTACAGTGAGGATCAGTGTTACAGTGAGGGACGGTGTTACATTGAGGGGCAGTGTTACAGTGTGGGGAAATATTACAGTGAGGGGCAGTGTTACAGTGAGGATCAGTGTCACAGTGAAGGTCAGTGTTAAAGAGAAGGTCAGTGTTACAGTGAGTGTTGCATCAGTGTTACAGTGAGGGGCAGTGTTACAGTGAAGATTAGTGTAACAGTGATGTGCAGTGTTACAGTGAGGGGCAGTGTTACAGTGAGGAGCAGTGTTACAGTGAATATCAGTGTTATAATGAATATCAGTGTTACAGTGAGGATCAGTGTTACATTGAGGATCAGTGTTACAGTGAGGGGCAGTGTTACAGTGAGGGGCAGTGTTACAGCAAGGAGCAGTGTTACAGTGAGGGGCAGTGTTACAGTGAGGGGCAGTGTTACAGTGTGGGGAAATATTACAGTGGGGGGCAGTGTTACAGTAAGTATCAGTGTTACAGATAGGGGCAGTGTTACAGTGAGGGGTGTTTCAGTGTTACAGTGAGGATGAATATTACAGTGAGGATCAGTGTTACAGTGAGTGGCAGTGTTACAGTGAGGGCGTATTAGTGTTACAGTGAGGATCAGAGTTAAGGTGATGGGCAGTGTTACAGTGAGGGGCAGTGTTACAGTGAAGGGTGTTTCAGTGTTACAGTGAGGATGAATATTACAGTGAGAATCAGTGTTACAGTGAATGGCAGTGTTACAGTGAGGGGTGTATTAGTGTTACAGTGAGGATTAGTGTTAAAGTGATGGGCAGTGTTACAGTGAGGCCCAGCGTTACAGTAAGGGGCTGTATTACAGTGAGGGGTGTATCAGTGTTTACAGTGAGTATCAGTGTTACATTGAGGATCAGTGTTATAATGAATATCAGTGTTACAGTGAGGATCAGTGTTACATTGAGGATCAGTGCTACAGTGAGGGTCAGTGTTACAGCGAGGGGCAGTGTTACAGTGAGGGGCAGTGACACAGTGAGGGGCAGTGTTACAGCGAGGAGCAGTGTTACAGTGAGGGGCAGTGTTACAGTGAGGGGCAGTGTTACAGTGTGGGGAAATATTACAGTGGGGGCAGTGTTACAGTAAGTATCAGTGTTACAGATAGGTGCAGTGTTACAGTGAGGATGAATATTAGAGTGAAGATCAGTGTTACAGTGAGTAACAGTGTTACAGTGAGGGTGTATTAGTGTTACAGTCAGGATCAGAGTTAAAGCGATGGGCAGTGTTACAGTGAGGCCCAGCGTTACAGTGAGGGGCAGCGTTACAGTGATGGGCAATGTTACAGTGAGGGACAGTGTTACAGTGGGTGGGGCAGTGTTACAGTGAGGATCAGTGTTACAGTGAGGGACGGTGTTACATTTAGGGGCAGTGTTACAGTGTGGGGAAATATTACAGTGAGGGGCAGTGTTACAGTGAGGATCAGTGTCACAGTGAAGGTCAGTGTTAAAGAGAAGGTCAGTGTTACAGTGAGTGTTGCATCAGTGTTACAGTGAGGGGCAGTGTTACAGTGAAGATTAGTGTAACAGTGATGTGCAGTGTTACAGTGAGGGGCAGTGTTACAGTGAGGAGCAGTGTTACAGTGAATATCAGTGTTATAATGAATATCAGTGTTACAGTGAGGATCAGTGTTACATTGAGGATCAGTGTTACAGTGAGGGGCAGTGTTACAGTGAGGGGCAGTGTTACAGCGAGGAGCAGTGTTACAGTGAGGGGCAGTGTTACAGTGAGGGGCAGTGTTACAGTGTGGGGAAATATTACAGTGGGGGGCAGTGTTACAGTAAGTATCAGTGTTACAGATAGGGGCAGTGTTACAGTGAGGGGTGTTTCAGTGTTACAGTGAGGATGAATATTACAGTGAGGATCAGTGTTACAGTGAGTGGCAGTGTTACAGTGAGGGTGTATTAGTGTTACAGTGAGGATCAGAGTTAAGGTGCTGGGCAGTGTTACAGTGAGGGGCAGTGTTACAGTGAAGGGTGTTTCAGTGTTACAGTGAGGATGAATATTACAGTGAGAATCAGTGTTACAGTGAATGGCAGTGTTACAGTGAGGGGTGTATTAGTGTTACAGTGAGGATTAGTGTTAAAGTGATGGGCAGTGTTACAGTGAGGCCCAGCGTTACAGTAAGGGGCTGTATTACAGTGAGGGGTGTATCAGTGTTTACAGTGAGTATCAGTGTTACATTGAGGATCAGTGCTACAGTTAGGGGAAGTGTTACAGTGAGTGGCAGTGTTGCTGTGAGGGGAGGCGTTACAGTAAGGGGCAGTGTTACAGTAAGGATCAGTGTTACAGTCAGGTGCAGTGTTACAATGAGGTTCAGTGTTACTTTGAGTGGCAGTGTAGCAGTGATGGGTGTATCAGTGTTACAATGAGGTTCAGTGTTACTGTGAGCGGCAGTGTTACCGTGTGGGGAAATGTTACAGCGAGTGGCCATGTTACAGTGAAGTGCAGTGTTACAGTGAGGTTTGTATAACCATTAGAGTGAGGATCGGTGTTGCAGTGAATATCAGTGTTATAGTGAGGGTCAGTGATGTGGTGAGGGGGAAGTGTTGCAGTGAGGGGCAGTTTTACAGTGAGGGGAAGTGTTACAGTGAGGGTCAGTGTTACAGTGAGTATGTGTGTTACAGTGAGGGTCACTGTTGCCATGAGGATCAGGGTTACAATGAAGATCAGTGATACAGTGAGGATCAGTGTTACAGTGAGGGACGTGTTAATATGAGGATCAGCATTAAAGTGAGGCGTGTATCAGTATTACCGTGACGATCAGTGTTACAATGCGGTGCAGTGCTACAGTGAGAGGCAATGTTACAGTGAGAGGCAGTGTTACAGTGAGGGGCAATGTTACAGTGAGGGCCAGTGTTACAGTGAGGGGCAATGTTACAGTGAGGGCCAGTGTTACAGTGAGGGGCAGTGTTGCAGTGTGGTGCAGAGCTACAGTGAGGGGCAATGTTACAGTGAGGGGCAGAGTTACAATAAGGATTATTGTTACAGTCAGGGGCAGTATTACAGCGAAGGGCGTATTACAGTGGGGGGCAGTGTTACATTAAGTATCAGTGTTACAGATAGGGGCAGTGTTACAGTGAGGATCAGTGTTACAGTGAGTGGCAGTGTTACAGTGAGGGGTGTATTAGTGTTACAGTGAGGATTAGTGTTAAAGTGATGGGCAGTGTTACAGTGAGGGGTGCATTAGTGTTACAGTGAGGATCAGAGTTAAAGTGATGGGCAGTGTTACAGTGAGGATCAGTGTTACAGTGAGGGGCAGTGTTACAGTGTGGGGAAATATAACAGTGGGGGCAGTGGTACAGTAAGTATCAGTGTTACAGATAGAGGCAGTGTTACAGTGAGGGGCAGTGGTACAGTAAGGGGTGTTTCAATGTTACAGTGAGGATGAATATTACAGTGAGGATCAGTTTTACAGTGAGGGACAGTGTTACATTGAGGGGCAGTGTTACAGTGTGTGGAAATATTACAGTGAGGGGCAGTGTTACGGTGAGGATCAGTGTTACAGTGAGGGGCAGTGTTACAGTGAGGGGCAGTGTTACAGTGAGAGTGTATCAGTGTTACAGTGATAGGCAATGTTACAGTGAATGGTGTAACAGTGTTACAGTGAGGATCAGTGTTACAGTGAAGGTCAGTGTTACAGTGAGTGTTGCATCAGTGTTACAGTGAGGGGCAGTGTTACAGTGAAGATTAGTGTAACAGTGATGCGCAGTGTTACAGTGAGGGGAAGTGTTACAGTGAGGGGCAGTGTTACAGTGAAGGGTGTTTCAGTGTTACAGTGAGGATGAATATTACAGTGAGGATCAGTGTTACAGTGAATGGCAGTGTTACAGTGAGGGGTGTATTCGTGTTACAGTGAGGATTAGTGTTAAAGTGATGGGCAGTGTTACAGTGAGGCCCAGCGTTACAGTGAGGGGCAGAGTTACAGTGATGGGCAGTGTTACAGTGAGGGACAGTGTTACAGTGGGTGGGGGCAGTGTTACAGTGAGGATCAGTGTTACAGTGAGGGACGGTGTTACATTGAGGGGCAGTGTTACAGTGTGGGGAAATATTACAGTGAGGGGCAGTGTTACAGTGAGGATCAGTGTCACAGTGAAGGTCAGTGTTAAAGAGAAGGTCAGTGTTACAGTGAGTGTTGCATCAGTGTTACAGTGAGGGGCAGTGTTACAGTGAAGATTAGTGTAACAGTGATGTGCAGTGTTACAGTGAGGGGCAGTGTTACAGTGAGGAGCAGTGTTACAGTGAATATCAGTGTTATAATGAATATCAGTGTTACAGTGAGGATCAGTGTTACATTGAGGATCAGTGTTACAGTGAATGGCAGTGTTACAGTGAGGGTGTATTAGTGTTACAGTGAGGATTAGTGTTAAAGTGATGGGCAGTGTTACAGTGAGGCCCAGCGTTACAGTAAGGTGCTGTATTACAGTGAGGGGTGTATCAGTGTTTACAGTGAGTATCAGTGTTACATTGAGGATCAGTGCTACAGTTAGGGGAAGTGTTACAGTGAGGGTCAGTGTTGCTGTGAGGGGAGGCATTACAGTAAGGGGCAGTGTTACAGTAAGGATCAGTGTTACAGATAGGGGCAGTGTTACAGTGAGGGGTGTTTCAGTGTTACAGTGAGGATGAATATTACAGCGAGGATCAGTGTTACAGTGAATGGCAGTGTTACAGTCAGGGTGTATTAGTGTTACAGTGAGGATCAGAGTTAAAGTGATGGGCAGTGTTACAGTGAGGCCCAGTGTTACAGTGAGGCACAGTGTCACAGCGATGGGCAGTGTTACAGTGAGGGACAATGTTACAGTGGGGGGCAGTGTTACAGTGAGGATCAGTTTTACAGTGAGGGACAGTGTTACATTGAGGGGCAGTGTTACAGTGTGGGGAAATATTACCTGTGAGGGGCAGGGTTACGGTGAGGATCAGTGTTACAGTGAGGGGCAGTGTTACAGTGAGGGGAAGTGTTACAGTGAGAGTGTATCAGTGTTACAGTGATAGGCAATGTTACAGTGAATGGTGTAACAGTGTTACAGTGAGGATCAGTGTTACAGTGAAGGTCAGTGTTAAAGAGAAGGTCAGTGTTACAGTTAGGGCCAGTGTTACAGTGAGTGTTGCATCAGTGTCACAGTGAGGGGCAGTGTTACAGTGAAGATTAGTGTAACGGTGATGCGCAGTGTTACAGTGAGGGGCAGTGTTACAGTGAGGGTCAGTGTTACAGTGAGGGGCAGTGTTAGAGTGAGGATCAGTGTTACAGTGAGGGGAAGTGTTCGAGTGAGGATCAGTGTTACAGTGAGGGTCAGTGTTACAGTGTGGGGAAATATGACAGTGTTTACAGTGAGGATCTGAGTTAAAGTGATGGGCAGTGTTACAGTGAGGATCAGTGTTACAGTGAGGGGCAGTGTTACAGTGTAGGGAAATATTACAGTGAGGGGCAGTGTTACATTGAGGATCAGTGTTACAGTGAGGGGCAGTGTTACAGTGAGGGGCAGTGTTACAGTGAGGGGAGTATCAGTGTTACAGTGACAGGCAATGTTACAGTTAATGGTGTAACAGTGTTACAGTGAGGATCAGTGTTACAGTGAATGGCAGTGTTACAGTGAGGGGTGTATTAGTGTTACAGTGAGGATTAGTGTTAAAGTGATGGGCAGTGTTACAGTGAGGCCCAGCGTTACAGTAAGGGGCTGTATTATAGTGAGGGGTGTATCAGTGTTTACAGTGAGTATCAGTGTTACATTGAGGATCAGTGCTACAGTTAGGGGCAGTGTTACAGTAAGGATCAGTATTACAGTCAGGTGCAGTGTTACAGTGAGGGGCAGTGTAACAGTGATGGGTGTATCAGTGTGACAATTAGGTTCAGCGTTACCGTGAGTGGCAGTGTAACAGTGTGTGGAAGTGTTACTGCGAGTGGCCATGTTATAGTGAAGTGCAGTGTTACAGTGAGGTTTGTATAAGCGTTAGAGTAAGGAATGGTGTTGCAGTGAATATCAGTGTTATAGTGAGGGTCAGTGTTGTGGTGAAGGGGCAGTGTTGCAGTGAGGGGCAGTGTTGCACAGAAGGTCAGTGTTAAAGTAAAGATCAGTGTTACAGTGTGGTTAAGTGTTAGAGTGAGGGATGTATCAGTGTGACCGTGAGGATCAGTGTTACAGTGAGGGGCAGTGTTACAGCGAGGAGCAGTGTTACAGCGAGTAGCAGTGTTACAGTGAGGAGCAGTGTTACAGTGAGGGGCAGTGTTACAGTGATGGACAGTGTTAAAGTGAGGGGCAGTGTTACATTGAGGGGCAGTGTTAACAGTGACGGATTTATCAGAGTTAAAATGAGGTTCAGTGTTAGAGTGAGGTGCAGTGTTAGAGTGAGGGGCAGTGTTACAGTTGGGGGCAGTGTTACAGCGAGGAGCAGTGTTACAGTGAGTGGCAGTGTTACAGTGAGGGACAGTGTTAAAGTGAGGGGCGGTGTTACATTGAGGGGCAGTGTTAACAGTGACGGATGTATCAGAGTTAAAACGAGGTTCAGTGTTACAGTGAGGGGCAGTGTTACAGTGTGGGGAAATATTACAGTGGTGGCAGTGTTACAGTAAGTATCGGTGTTACAGATAGGGGCAGTGTTACAGTGAGGGGCAGTGTTACAGTGAGGGGTGTTTCAGTGTTACAGTGAGGATGAATATTACAGTGAGGATCAGTGTTACAGTGAATGGCAGTGTTACAGTGAGGGTGTATTAGTGTTACAGTGAGGATTAGTGTTAAAGTGATGGGCAGTGTTACAGTGAGGCCCAGCGTTACAGTAAGGTGTTGTATTACAGTGAGGGGTGTATCAGTGTTTACAGTGAGTATCAGTGTTACATTGAGGATCAGTGCTACAGTTAGGGAAAGTGTTACAGTGAGGGTCAGTGTTGCTGTGAGGGGAGGTGTTACAGTAAGGGGCAGTGTTACAGTAAGGATCAGTGTTACAGATAGGGGCAGTGTTACAGTGAGGGGTGTTTCAGTGAGGATGAATATTACAGTGAGGATCAGTGTTACAGTGAGTGGCAGTGTTACAGTCAGGGTGTATTAGTGTTACAGTGAGGATCAGAGTTAAAGTGATGGGCAGTGTTACAGTGAGGCCCAGAGTTACAGTGAGGCACAGTGTCACAGTGATGGGCAGTGTTACAGTGGGGGACAATGTTACAGTGGGGGGCAGTGTTACAGTGAGGATCAGTTTTACAGTGAGGGATAGTGTTACATTGAGGGGCAGTGTTACAGTGTGGGGAAATATTACCTGTGAGGGGCAGGGTTACGGTGAGGATCAGTGTTACAGTGAGGGGCAGTGTTACAGTGAGGGGCAGAGTTACAGTGAGAATGTATCAGTGTTACAGCGATAGGCAATGTTACAGTGAATGGTGTAACAGTGTTACAGTGAGGATCAGTGTTACAGTGAAGGTCAGTGTTAAAGAGAAGGTCAATGTTAGAGTTAGGGCCAGTGTTACAGTGAGTGTTGCATCAGTGTTACAGTGAGGGGCAGTGTTACAGTGAAGATTAGTGTAACAGAGATGCGCAGTGTTACAGTGAGGGGCAGTATTACAGTGAGGGTCAGTGTTACAGTGAGGGGCAGTGTTAGAGTGAGGATCAGTGTTACAGTGAGGGGAAGTGTTACAGTGAATGGCAGTGTTACAGTGAGGGTGTATTAGTGTTACAGTGAGGATTAGTGTTAAAGTGATGGGCAGTGTTACAGTGAGGCCCAGCGTTACAGTAAGGTGCTGTATTACAGTGAGGGGTGTATCAGTGTTTACAGTGAGTATCAGTGTTACATTGAGGATCAGTGCTACAGTTAGGGAAAGTGTTACAGTGAGGGTCAGTGTTGCTGTGAGGGGAGGCGTTACAGTAAGGATCAGTGTTACATATAGGGGCAGTGTTACAGTGAGTGGTGTTTCAGTGTTACAGTGAGGATGAATATTACAGCGAGGATCAGTGTTACAGTGAGTGGCAGTGTTACAGTCAGGGTGTATTAGTGTTACAGTGAGGATCAGAGTTAAAGTGATGGGCAGTGTTACAGTGAGGCCCAGTTTTACAGTGAGGCACAGTGTTACAGTGATGGGCAGTGTTACAGTGAGGGACAATGTTACAGTGGGGGCAGTGTTACAGTGAGGATCAGTTTTACAGTGAGGGACAGTGTTACATTGAGGGGCAGTGTTACAGTGTGGGGAAATATTACCTGTGAGGGGCAGGGTTACGGTGAGGATCAGTGTTACAGTGAGGGGCAGTGTTACAGTGAGGGGCAGTGTTACAGTGAGAGTGTATCAGTGTTACAGTGATAGGCAATGTTACAGTGAATGGTGTAACAGTTTTACAGTGAGGATCAGTGTTACAGTGAAGGTCAGTGTTAAAGAGAAGGTCAGTGTTACAGTTAGGGCCAGTGTTACAGTGAGTTTTGCATCAGTGTTACAGTGAGGGGCAGTGTTACAGTGAAGATTAGTGTAACAGTGATGTGCAGTGTTACAGTGAGGGACAGTGTTACAGTGAGGGTCAGTGTTACAGTGAGGGGCAGTGTTAAAGTGAGGATCAGTGTTACAGTGAGGGGAAGTGTTCGAGTGAGGATCAGTGTTACAGTGAGGGTCAGTGTTGCAGTGTGGGGAAATATGACAGTGTTTACAGTGAGGATCTGAGTTAAAGTGATGGGCAGTGTTACAGTGAGGATCAGTGTTACAGTGAGGGGCAGTGTTACAGTGTAGGGAAATATTACAGTGGGGGCAGTGTTACAGTAAGTATCAGTGTTACAGATAGGGGCAGTGTTACAGTGAGGGGCAGTGTTACAGTGAGGGGTGTTTCAGTGTTACAGTGAGGATGAATATTACAGTGAGGATCAGTGTTATAGTGAATGGCAGTGTTACAGTGAGGGGTGTATTAGTGTTACAGTGAGGATCAGAGTTAAAGTGATGGGCAGTGTTACAGTGAGGCCCAGTGTTACAGTGAGGCACAGTGTCACAGTGATGGGCAGTGTTACAGTGAGGGACAATGTTACAGTGGGGGGCAGTGTTACAGTGAGGATCAGTTTTACAGTGAGGGACAGTGTTACATTGAGGGGCAGTGTTACAGTGTGGGGAAATATTACCTGTGAGGGGCAGGGTTACGGTGAGGATCGGTGTTACAGTGAGGGGCAGTGTTACAGTGAGGGGCAGTGTTACAGTGAGAGTGTATCAGTGTTACAGTGATAGGCAATGTTACAGTGAATGGTGTAACAGTGTTACAGTGAGGATCAGTGTTACAGTGAAGGTCAGTGTTAAAGAGAATGTCAGGGTTACAGTGAGGGGCAGTCTTACAGTGAGGGGCAGTGTTATAGTGAGGATCAGTGTTACAGTGAGGGGAAGTGTTCGAGTGAGGATCAGTGTTACAGTGAGGGTCAGTGTTACAGTGTGGGGAAATATGACAGTGTTTACTGTGAGGATCTGAGTTAAAGTGATGGGCAGTGTTACAGTGAGGATCAGTGTTAGAGTGAGGGGCAGTGTTACAGTGAGGGGTGTTTCAGTGTTACAGTGAGGATGAATATTACAGTGAGGATCAGTGTTACAGTGAATGACAGTGTTGCAGTGAGGGGTGTATTAGTGTTACAGTGAGGATTAGTGTTAAAGTGATGGGCAGTGTTACAGTGAGGCCCAGCGTTACAATAAGGGGCTGTATTACAGTGAGGGGTGTATCAGTGTTTACAGTGAGTATCAGTGTTACATTGAGGATCAGTGCTACAGTTAGGGGAAGTGTTACAGTGAGGGTCAGTGTTGCTGTGAGGGGAGGCGTTACAGTAAGGGGCAGTGTTACAGTCAGGTGCAGTGTTACAGTGAGGGGCAGTGTAACAGTGATGGGTGTATCAGTGTGACAATTAGGTTCAGCGTTACCGTGAGTGGCAGTGTTACAGTGTGGGGAAGTGTTACAGCGAGTGGCCATGTTACAGTGAAGTGCAGTGTTACAGTGAGGTTTGTATAAGCGTTAGAGTAAGGAACGGTGTTGCAGTGAATATCAGTGTTATAGTGAAGGTCAGTGTTGCGGTGAAGGGGTAGTATTGCAGTGAGGGGCAGTGTTGCAGAGAAGGTCAGTGTTAAAGTAATGATCAGTGTTACAGTGTGGTTAAGTGTTAGAGTGGGGGATGTATCAGTGTGACCGTGAGGATCAGTGTTACAGTGAGGGGCAGTGTTACAGCGAGGAGCAGTGTTACAGCGAGGAGCAGTGTTACAGTGAGGAGCAGTGTTACAGTGAGGGGCAGTGTTACAGTGAGGGACAGTGTTAAAGTGAGGGGCAGTGTTGCATTGAGGGACAGTGTTAACAGTGATGGATGTATCAGAGTTAAAATGAGGTTCAGTGTTACAGTGAGGATCAGTGTTACAGTGAGGGGCAGTGTTACAGTGTGGGGAAATGTTACAGTGGTGGCAGTGTTAGAGTAAGTATCAGTGTTACAGATAGGGGCAGTGTTACAGTGAGGGGCGGTGTTACAGTAAGGGGTGTTTCAATGTTACAGTGAGGATGAATATTACAGTGAGGATCAGTTTTACAGTGAGGGACAGTGTTACATTGAGGGGCAGTGTTACAGTGTGTGGAAATATTACAGTGAGGGGCAGTGTTACGGTGAGGATCAGTGTTACAGTGAGGGGCAGTGTTACAGTGAGGGGCAGTGTTACAGTGAGAGTGTATCAGTGTTACAGTGATAGGCAATGTTACAGTGAATGGTGTAACAGTGTTACAGTGAGGATCAGTGTTACAGTGAAGGTCAGTGTTACAGTGAGTGTTGCATCAGTGTTACAGTGAGGGGCAGTGTTACAGTGAAGATTAGTGTAACAGTGATGCGCAGTGTTACAGTGAGGGGAAGTGTTACAGTGAGGGGCAGTGTTACAGTGAAGGGTGTTTCAGTGTTACAGTGAGGATGAATATTACAGTGAGGATCAGTGTTACAGTGAATGGCAGTGTTACATTGAGGGGCAGTGTTACAGTGTGGGGAAATGTTACCTGTGAGGGGCAGGGTTACGGTGAGGATCGGTGTTACAGTGAGGGGCAGTGTTACAGTGAGGGGCAGTGTTACAGTGAGAGTGTATCAGTGTTACAGTGATAGGCAATGTTACAGTGAATGGTGTAACAGTGTTACAGTGAGGATCAGTGTTACAGTGAAGGTCAGTGTTAAAGAGAAGGTCAGGGTTACAGTGAGGGCCAGTGTTACAGTGAGTGTTGCATCAGTGTTACAGTGAGGGGCAGTGTTACAGTGAGGGGCAGTGTTATAGTGAGGATCAGTGTTACAGTGAGGGGAAGTGTTCGAGTGAGGATCAGTGTTACAGTGAGGGTCAGTGTTACAGTGTGGGGAAATATGACAGTGTTTACTGTGAGGATCTGAGTTAAAGTGATGGGCAGTGTTACAGTGAGGATCAGTGTTAGAGTGAGGGGCAGTGTTACAGTGAGGGGTGTTTCAGTGTTACAGTGAGGATGAATATTACAGTGAGGATCAGTGTTACAGTGAATGGCAGTGTTACAGTGAGGGGTGTATTAGTGTTACAGTGAGGATTAGTGTTAAAGTGATGGGCAGTGTTACAGTGAGGCCCAGTGTTACAATAAGGGGCTGTATTACAGTGAGGGGTGTATCAGTGTTTACAGTGAGTATCAGTGTTACATTGAGGATCAGTGCTACAGTTAGGGGAAGTGTTACAGTGAGGGTCAGTGTTGCTGTGAGGGGAGGCGTTACAGTAAGGGGCAGTGTTACAGTCAGGTGCAGTGTTACAGTGAGGGGCAGTGTAACAGTGATGGGTGTATCAGTGTGACAATTAGGTTCAGCGTTACCGTGAGTGGCAGTGTTACAGTGTGGGGAAGTGTTACAGCGAGTGGCCATGTTACAGTGAAGTGCAGTGTTACAGTGAGGTTTGTATAAGCGTTAGAGTAAGGAACGGTGTTGCAGTGAATATCAGTGTTATAGTGAAGGTCAGTGTTGCGGTGAAGGGGCAGTATTGCAGTGAGGGGCAGTGTTGCAGAGAAGGTCAGTGTTAAAGTAATGATCAGTGTTACAGTGTGGTTAAGTGTTAGAGTGGGGGATGTATCAGTGTGACCGTGAGGATCAGTGTTACAGTGAGGGGCAGTGTTACAGCGAGGAGCAGTGTTACAGTGAGGAGCAGTGTTACAGTGAGGGGCAGTGTTACAGTGAGGGGCAGTGTTACAGTGAGGGACAGTGTTAAAGTGAGGGGCAGTGTTGCATTGAGGGGCAGTGTTAACAGTGATGGATGTATCAGAGTTAAAATGAGGTTCAGTGTTACAGTGAGGATCAGTGTTACAGTGAGGGGCAGTGTTACAGTGTGGGGAAATGTTACAGTGGTGGCAGTGTTAGAGTAAGTATCAGTGTTACAGATAGGGGCAGTGTTACAGTGAGGGGCGGTGTTACAGTAAGGGGTGTTTCAATGTTACAGTGAGGATGAATATTACAGTGAGGATCAGTTTTACAGTGAGGGACAGTGTTACATTGAGGGGCAGTGTTACAGTGTGTGGAAATATTACAGTGAGGGGCAGTGTTACGGTGAGGATCAGTGTTACAGTGAGGGGCAGTGTTACAGTGAGGGGCAGTGTTACAGTGAGAGTGTATCAGTGTTACAGTGATAGGCAATGTTACAGTGAATGGTGTAACAGTGTTACAGTGAGGATCAGTGTTACAGTGAAGGTCAGTGTTACAGTGAGTGTTGCATCAGTGTTACAGTGAGGGGCAGTGTTACAGTGAAGATTAGTGTAACAGTGATGCACAGTGTTACAGTGAGGGGAAGTGTTACAGTGAGGGGCAGTGTTACAGTGAAGGGTGTTTCAGTGTTACAGTGAGGGTGTATTAGTGTTACAGTGAGGATCAGAGTTAAAGTGATGGGCAGTGTTACAGTGAGGCCCAGTTTTACAGTGAGGCACAGTGTTACAGTGATGGGCAGTGTTACCGTGAGGGACAATGTTACAGTGGGGGGGGGGGCAGTGTTACAGTGAGGATCAGTTTTACAGTGAGGGACAGTGTTACATTGAGGGGCAGTGTTACAGTGTGGGGAAATATTACCTGTGAGGGGCAGGGTTACGGTGAGGATCAGTGTTACAGTGAGGGGCAGTGTTACAGTGAGGGGCAGTGTTACAGTGAGAGTGTATCAGTGTTACAGTGATAGGCAATGTTACAGTGAATGGTGTAACAGTTTTACAGTGAGGATCAGTGTTACAGTGAAGGTCAGTGTTAAAGAGAAGGTCAGTGTTACAGTTAGGGCCAGTGTTACAGTGAGTTTTGCATCAGTGTTACAGTGAGGGGCAGTGTTACAGTGAAGATTAGTGTAACAGTGATGCGCAGTGTTACAGTGAGGGACAGTGTTACAGTGAGGGTCAGTGTTACAGTGAGGGGCAGTGTTAAAGTGAGGATCAGTGTTACAGTGAGGGGAAGTGTTCGAGTGAGGATCAGTGCTACAGTGAGGGTCAGTGTTACAGTGTGGGGAAATATGACAGTGTTTACAGTGAGGATCTGAGTTAAAGTGATGGGCAGTGTTACAGTGAGGATCAGTGTTACAGTGAGGGGCAGTGTTACAGTGTAGGGAAATATTACAGTGGGGGCAGTGTTACAGTAAGTATCAGTGTTACAGATAGGGGCAGTGTTACAGTGAGGGGCAGTGTCACAGTGAGGGGTGTATTAGTGTTACAGCGAGGATCAGAGTTAAAGTGATGGGCAGTGTTACAGTGAGGCCCAGTGTTACAGTGAGGCACAGTGTCACAGTGATGGGCAGTTTTACAGTGAGGGACAATGTTACAGTGGGGGGCAGTGTTACAGTGAGGATCAGTTTTACAGTGAGGGACAGTGTTACATTGAGGGGCAGTGTTACAGTGTGGGGAAATATTACCTGTGAGGGGCAGGGTTACGGTGAGGATCAGTGTTACAGTGAGGGGCAGTGTTACAGTGAGGGGCAGTGTTACAGTGAGAGTGTATCAGTGTTACAGTGATAGGCAATGTTACAGTGAATGGTGTAACAGTGTTACAGTGAGGATCAGTGTTACAGTGAAGGTCAGTGTTAAAGAGAAGGTCAGGGTTACAGTGAGGGCCAGTGTTACAGTGAGTGTTGCATCAGTGTTACAGTGAGGGGCAGTGTTACAGTGAGGGGCAGTGTTATAGTGAGGATCAGTGTTACAGTGAGGGGAAGTGTTCGAGTGAGGATCAGTGTTACAGTGAGGGTCAGTGTTACAGTGTGGGGAAATATGACAGTGTTTACTGTGAGGATCTGAGTTAAAGTGATGGGCAGTGTTACAGTGAGGATCAGTGTTAGAGTGAGGGGCAGTGTTACAGTGAGGGGTGTTTCAGTGTTACAGTGAGGATGAATATTACAGTGAGGATCAGTGTTACAGTGAATGGCAGTGTTACAGTGAGGGGTGTATTAGTGTTACAGTGAGGATTAGTGTTAAAGTGATGGGCAGTGTTACAGTGAGGCCCAGCGTTACAATAAGGGGCTGTATTACAGTGAGGGGTGTATCAGTGTTTACAGTGAGTATCAGTGTTACATTGAGGATCAGTGCTACAGTTAGGGGAAGTGTTACAGTGAGGGTCAGTGTTGCTGTGAGGGGAGGCGTTACAGTAAGGGGCAGTGTTACAGTCAGGTGCAGTGTTACAGTGAGGGGCAGTGTAACAGTGATGGGTGTATCAGTGTGACAATTAGGTTCAGCGTTACCGTGAGTGGCAGTGTTACAGTGTGGGGAAGTGTTACAGCGAGTGGCCATGTTACAGTGAAGTGCAGTGTTACAGTGAGGTTTGTATAAGCGTTAGAGTAAGGAACGGTGTTGCAGTGAATATCAGTGTTATAGTGAAGGTCAGTGTTGCGGTGAAGGGGCAGTATTGCAGTGAGGGGCAGTGTTGCAGAGAAGGTCAGTGTTAAAGTAATGATCAGTGTTACAGTGTGGTTAAGTGTTAGAGTGGGGGATGTATCAGTGTGACCGTGAGGATCAGTGTTACAGTGAGGGGCAGTGTTACAGCGAGGAGCAGTGTTACAGCGAGGAGCAGTGTTACAGTGAGGAGCAGTGTTACAGTGAGGGGCAGTGTTACAGTGAGGGACAGTGTTAAAGTGAGGGGCAGTGTTGCATTGAGGGGCAGTGTTAACAGTGATGGATGTATCAGAGTTAAAATGAGGTTCAGTGTTACAGTGAGGATCAGTGTTACAGTGAGGGGCAGTGTTACAGTGTGGGGAAATGTTACAGTGGTGGCAGTGTTAGAGTAAGTATCAGTGTTACAGATAGGGGCAGTGTTACAGTGAGGGGCGGTGTTACAGTAAGGGGTGTTTCAATGTTACAGTGAGGATGAATATTACAGTGAGGATCAGTTTTACAGTGAGGGACAGTGTTACATTGAGGGGCAGTGTTACAGTGTGTGGAAATATTACAGTGAGGGGCAGTGTTACGGTGAGGATCAGTGTTACAGTGAGGGGCAGTGTTACAGTGAGGGGCAGTGTTACAGTGAGAGTGTATCAGTGTTACAGTGATAGGCAATGTTACAGTGAATGGTGTAACAGTGTTACAGTGAGGATCAGTGTTATAGTGAAGGTCAGTGTTACAGTGAGTGTTGCATCAGTGTTACAGTGAGGGGCAGTGTTACAGTGAAGATTAGTGTAACAGTGATGCGCAGTGTTACAGTGAGGGGAAGTGTTACAGTGAGGGGCAGTGTTACAGTGAAGGGTGTTTCAGTGTTACAGTGAGGATGAATATTACAGTGAGGATCAGTGTTACAGTGAATGGCAGTGTTACAGTGAGGGGTGTATTCGTGTTACAGTGAGGATTAGTGTTAAAGTGATGGGCAGTGTTACAGTGAGGCCCAGCGTTACAGTAAGGGGCTGTATTACAGTGAGGGGTGTATCAGTGTTTAGAGTGAGTATCAGTGTTACATTGAGGATCAGTGCTACAGTTAGGGGAAGTGTTACAGTGAGGGTCAGTGTTGCTGTGAGGGGTGGCGTTACAGTAAGGGGCAGTGTTACAGTAAGGATCAAGTGTTACAGTCAGGTGCAGTGTTACAGTGAGGCCCAGCATTACAGTAAGGGGCAGTATTACAGTGAGGGGTGTATCAGTGTTTAGAGTGAGTATCAGTGTTACATTGAGGATCAGTGCTACAGTTAGGGGAAGTGTTACAGTGAGGGGCAGTGTTGCTGTGAGGGGAGGCGTTACAGTAAGGGGCAGTGTTACAGTCAGGTGCAGTGTTTCAGTGAGGGGCAGTGTAACGGTGATGGGTGTATCAGTGTGACAATTAGGTTCAGCGTTACCGTGAGTGGCAGTGTTACAGTGTGTGGAAGTGTTACAGCGAGTGGCCATGTTACAGTGAAGTGCAGTGTTACAGTGAGGTTTGTATAAGCGTTAGAGTAAGGAATGGTTTTGCAGTGAATATCAGTGTTATAGTGAGGGTCAGTGTTGCGGTGAAGGGGCAGTGTTGCAGTGAGGGGCAGTGTTGCAGAGAAGGTCAGTGTTAAAGTAAAGATCAGTGTTACAGTGTGGTTAAGTGTTAGAGTGAGGGATGTATCAGTGTGACCGTGAGGATCAGTGTTACAGTGAGGGGCATGGTTACAGTTATGGGCAGTGTTATAATGAGCAGCAGTGTTAGAGTGAGGGGTGTATCAGTTTTACATTGAGGATCAATGTTAAAGTCAGGGGTAGTGTTAAATTGAGGGGAGGTGTTATAGTAAGGGGCGGTGTTATAGTGAGGGGTGCATCAGTGTTGCATTTTTGGGCAGTGTTACAGTGAGTAGTGTAACAGTGTTAAAGTGTGGATCAGTGTTACAGTGAAGGTCAGTGTTGCAGTGAGGATTAGTGTTACAGTGAGGTGCAGTGTTAAAATTAGGATCAGTGTTACAGTGAGTGTTGTATCAGTGTTACAGTGAGGCGCAGTGTTACAGTGAGGATTAGAGTTACAGTGAGGTGCCGTGTTAAAATTAGGATCAGTGTTACAGTGTGGGGAAATATTACCTGTGAGGGGCAGGGTTACGGTGAGGATCAGTGTTACAGTGAGGGGCAGTGTTACAGTGAGGGGCAGTGTTACAGTGAGAGTGTATCAGTGTTACAGTGATAGGCAATGTTACAGTGAATGGTGTAACAGTGTTACAGTGAGGATCAGTGTTACAGTGAAGGTCAGTGTTAAAGAGAAGGTCAGGGTTACAGTGAGGGCCAGTGTTACAGTGAGTGTTGCATCAGTGTTACAGTGAGGGGCAGTGTTACAGTGAGGGGCAGTGTTATAGTGAGGATCAGTGTTACAGTGAGGGGAAGTGTTCGAGTGAGGATCAGTGTTACAGTGAGGGTCAGTGTTACAGTGTGGGGAAATATGACAGTGTTTACTGTGAGGATCTGAGTTAAAGTGATGGGCAGTGTTACAGTGAGGATCAGTGTTAGAGTGAGGGGCAGTGTTACAGTGAGGGGTGTTTCAGTGTTACAGTGAGGATGAATATTACAGTGAGGATCAGTGTAACAGTGAATGGCAGTGTTACAGTGAGGGGTGTATTAGTGTTACAGTGAGGATTAGTGTTAAAGTGATGGGCAGTGTTACAGTGAGGCCCAGCGTTACAATAAGGGGCTGTATTACAGTGAGGGGTGTATCAGTGTTTACAGTGAGTATCAGTTTTACATTGAGGATCAGTGCTACAGTTAGGGGAAGTGTTACAGTGAGGGTCAGTGTTGCTGTGAGGGGAGGCGTTACAGTAAGGGGCAGTGTTACAGTCAGGTGCAGTGTTACAGTGAGGGGCAGTGTAACAGTGATGGGTGTATCAGTGTGACAATTAGGTTCAGCGTTACCGTGAGTGGCAGTGTTACAGTGTGGGGAAGTGTTACAGCGAGTGGCCATGTTACAGTGAAGTGCAGTGTTACAGTGAGGTTTGTATAAGCGTTAGAGTAAGGAACGGTGTTGCAGTGAATATCAGTGTTATAGTGAAGGTCAGTGTTGCGGTGAAGGGGCAGTATTGCAGTGAGGGGCAGTGTTGCAGAGAAGGTCAGTGTTAAAGTAATGATCAGTGTTACAGTGTGGTTAAGTGTTAGAGTGGGGGATGTATCAGTGTGACCGTGAGGATCAGTGTTACAGTGAGGGGCAGTGTTACAGCGAGGAGCAGTGTTACAGCGAGGAGCAGTGTTACAGTGAGGAGCAGTGTTACAGTGAGGGGCAGTGTTACAGTGAGGGACAGTGTTAAAGTGAGGGGCATTGTTGCATTGAGGGGCAGTGTTAACAGTGATGGATGTATCAGAGTTAAAATGAGGTTCAGTGTTACAGTGAGGATCAGTGTTACAGTGAGGGGCAGTGTTACAGTGTGGGGAAATGTTACAGTGGTGGCAGTGTTAGAGTAAGTATCAGTGTTACAGATAGGGGCAGTGTTACAGTGAGGGGCGGTGTTACAGTAAGGGGTGTTTCAATGTTACAGTGAGGATGAATATTACAGTGAGGATCAGTTTTACAGTGAGGGACAGTGTTACATTGAGGGGCAGTGTTACAGTGTGTGGAAATATTACAGTGAGGGGCAGTGTTACGGTGAGGATCAGTGTTACAGTGAGGGGCAGTGTTACAGTGAGGGGCAGTGTTACAGTGAGAGTGTATCAGTGTTACAGTGATAGGCAATGTTACAGTGAATGGTGTAACAGTGTTACAGTGAGGATCAGTGTTACAGTGAAGGTCAGTGTTACAGTGAGTGTTGCATCAGTGTTACAGTGAGGGGCAGTGTTACAGTGAAGATTAGTGTAACAGTGATGCGCAGTGTTACAGTGAGGGGAAGTGTTACAGTGAGGGGCAGTGTTACAGTGAAGGGTGTTTCAGTGTTACAGTGAGGATGAATATTACAGTGAGGATCAGTGTTACAGTGAATGGCAGTGTTACAGTGAGGGGTGTATTCGTGTTACAGTGAGGATTAGTGTTAAAGTGATGGGCAGTGTTACAGTGAGGCCCAGCGTTACAGTAAGGGGCTGTATTACAGTGAGGGGTGTATCAGTGTTTACAGTGAGTATCAGTGTTACATTGAGGATCAGTGCTACAGTTAGGGGAAGTGTTACAGTGAGGGTCAGTGTTGCTGTGAGGGGTGGCGTTACAGTAAGGGGCAGTGTTACAGTAAGGATCAAGTGTTACAGTCAGGTGCAGTGTTACAGTGAGGCCCAGCATTACAGTAAGGGGCAGTATTACAGTGAGGGGTGTATCAGTGTTTAGAGTGAGTATCAGTGTTACATTGAGGATCAGTGCTACAGTTAGGGGAAGTGTTACAGTGAGGGGCAGTGTTGCTGTGAGGGGAGGCGTTACAGTAAGGGGCAGTGTTACAGTCAGGTGCAGTGTTTCAGTGAGGGGCAGTGTAACGGTGATGGGTGTATCAGTGTGACAATTAGGTTCAGCGTTACCGTGAGTGGCAGTGTTACAGTGTGTGGAAGTGTTACAGCGAGTGGCCATGTTACAGTGAAGTGCAGTGTTACAGTGAGGTTTGTATAAGCGTTAGAGTAAGGAATGGTTTTGCAGTGAATATCAGTGTTATAGTGAGGGTCAGTGTTGCGGTGAAGGGGCAGTGTTGCAGTGAGGGGCAGTGTTGCAGAGAAGGTCAGTGTTAAAGTAAAGATCAGTGTTACAGTGTGGTTAAGTGTTAGAGTGAGGGATGTATCAGTGTGACCGTGAGGATCAGTGTTACAGTAAGGGGCATGGTTACAGTTATGGGCAGTGTTATAATGAGCAGCAGTGTTAGAGTGAGGGGTGTATCAGTTTTACATTGAGGATCAATGTTAAAGTCAGGGGTAGTGTTAAATTGAGGGGAGGTGTTATAGTAAGGGGCGGTGTTATAGTGAGGGGTGCATCAGTGTTGCATTTTTGGGCAGTGTTACAGTGAGTAGTGTAACAGTGTTAAAGTGTGGATCAGTGTTACAGTGAAGGTCAGTGTTGCAGTGAGGATTAGTGTTACAGTGAGGTGCAGTGTTACAGTTAGGATTAGTGTTACAGTGAGGAGCAGTGTTACAGTGAGGGGCAGTGTTACAGTGAGGATCAGTATTACGGTGAAGATCAGTGATACAGTGAGGAGCAGTGTTACAGTGAGGATCAGAGTTAAGGTGATGGGCAGTGTTACAGTGAGGCCCAGCATTACAGTGAGGGGCAGTGTTACAGTGATGGGCAGTGTTACAGTGAGGGGAAGTGTTACAGTGAGGATCAGTGTCACAGTGAGGGCAGTGTTACAGTGAGGGGCAGTGTTACAGTGAGGGGTGTATCAGTGTTACAGTGACAGGCAATGTTACAGTGAATGGTGTAACAGTGTTACAGCGAGGAGCAGTGTTACAGTGAGGGGCAGTGTTACAGTGAGGGTGTATTAGTGTTACAGTGAGGATCAGAGTTAAAGTGATGGGCAGTGTTACAGTGAGGCCCAGCATTACAGTGAGGGGCAGTGTTACAGTGATGGGCAGTGTTACAGTGAGGGGAAGTGTTACAGTGTGGGGAAATATTACAGTGAGGGGCAGTGTTACAGTGAGGATCAGTGTCACAGTGAGGGCAGTGTTACAGTGAGGGGCAGTGTTACAGTGAGGGGTGTATCAGTGTTACAGTGACAGGCAATGTTACAGTGAATGGTGTAACAGTGTTACAGCGAGGATCAGTGTTACAGTGAAGGTCAGTGTTAAAGAGAAGGTCAGTGTTACAGTGAGTGTTGCATCAGTGTGACAGTGAGGGGCAGTGTTACAGTGAAGATTAGTGTAACAGTGATGTGCAGTGTTACAGTGAGGGGTAGTGTTACAGTGAGGAGCAGTGTTACATTGAATATCAGTGTTATAATGAATATCAGTGTTACAGTGAGGATCAGTGTTACATTGAGGATCAGTGCTACAGTGAGGGTCAGTGTTACAGCGAGGGGCAGTGTTACAGTGAGGGGCAGTGACACAGTGAGGGGCAGTGTTACAGCGAGGAGCAGTGTTACAGTGAGGGGCAGTGTTACAGTGAGGAGCAGTGTTACAGTGAGGGGAAGTGTTACAGTGAGGATCAGTGTTACGGTGAATATCAGTGATACAGAGAGGATCTGTATTACAGTGAATATCAGTGGTACAGTGAGTGGTGTATCAGTGTTACAGTGAGGGGCAGTGTTACAGTAACGGTTAGTGTTACAGTGAGGAGCAGTGTTGCAGTGAGGGGCAGTTTTGCTGTGAGGATCAGCGTTGCAGTGAAGATCAGTGATACAGTGAGGTTCAGTGTTACAGTAATGGGCAGCGTAACGGTGAGGGCTGTATCAGTATTACAGTGAGGATCAGTGTTAAGTGAGGGGCAGAGTTACAGAGAGGGTGTATCATCGTTACCGTGAGGATCAGTGTTACAATGAACATCAGTGATACAGTGAGGATCAGTGTTACAGTGAAGGGTTGTGTTAATGTGAGGGTCAGTTATAAAGTGAGGGGTGTATCAGTATTACAGTGAGGGATAGTGTTACAGTGAAAGGCAGTGTTTCAGTGAGGCGTTTATCAGTTTTACAGTGAGATTCAGTGTTAAAGTGAGGATCAGTGTTAAATTGTGTGGCAGTGTTACAGAGAGGGCTGTATCAGTGTTACAGTGAGGGGCAGTGTTACAGTGAGGATTAGTGTTACACGAAGGATCAGTGTTACAGTGAGGGGCATGGTTACAGTTATGGGCAGTGTTATAATGAGCAGCAGTGTTAGAGTGAGGGGTGTATCAGTTTTACATTGATGATCAATGTTAAAGTCAGGGGTAGTGTTAAATTGAGGGGAGGTGTTATAGTAAGGGGCGGTGTTATAGTGAGGGGTGCATCAGTGTTGCATTTTTGGGCAGTGTTACAGTGAGTAGTGTAACAGTGTTAAAGTGTGGATCAGTGTTACAGTGAAGGTCAGTGTTGCAGTGAGGATTAGTGTTACAGTGAGGTGCAGTGTTAAAATTAGGATCCGTGTTACAGTGAGTGTTGTATCAGTGTTACAGTGAGGCGCAGTGTTACAGTGAGGATTAGAGTTACAGTGAGGTGCCGTGTTAAAATTAGGATCAGTGTTACAGTGAGGATCAGCGTTACAGTGAGGGTCAGAGTTACAGTGAAGGGCAGTGTGACAGTGAGCAGTAGTGTTACAGTGAGAGGCATATCAGTTTTACAGCGAGTATCAGTGTTCCAGTGAGGGACAGTGTTGCAGTGAGGATCAGTGTTACGGTGAGGATCAGTGTTGCTATGAGGATCTGGGTTACCATGACGATCAGTGATACAGTGAGGATAAGTGTTACAGTGAAGTGCAGTGTTACAGTGAGGGGTGTATCAGTGTTACAGTGAGGGGCAGTGTTACAGTGAGTGGTGTAACAGTGTTTTAGTGAGGATCCATGTTACAGTGAGGTTCCGCGTTATAGTGAGTGTTTTATCAGTGTTACAGTGAGGGGAAGTGTTACAGTGAGGTGCAGTGTTACAGTTAGGATTAGTGTTACAGTGAGGAGCAGTGTTACAGTGAGGGGCAGTGTTACAGTGAGGATCAGTATTACGGTGAAGATCAGTGATACAGTGAGGAGCAGTGTTACAGTGAGGATCAGAGTTAAGGTGATGGGCAGTGTTACAGTGAGGCCCAGCATTACAGTGAGGGGCAGTGTTACAGTGATGGGCAGTGTTACAGTGAGGGGAAGTGTTACAGTGAGGATCAGTGTCACAGTGAGGGCAGTGTTACAGTGAGGGGCAGTGTTACAGTGAGGGGTGTATCAGTGTTACAGTGACAGGCAATGTTACAGTGAATGGTGTAACAGTGTTACAGCGAGGAGCAGTGTTACAGTGAGGGGCAGTGTTACAGTGAGGGTGTATTAGTGTTACAGTGAGGATCAGAGTTAAAGTGATGGGCAGTGTTACAGTGAGGCCCAGCATTACAGTGAGGGGCAGTGTTACAGTGATGGGCAGTGTTACAGTGAGGGGAAGTGTTATAGTGTGGGGAAATATTACAGTGAGGGGCAGTGTTACAGTGAGGATCAGTGTCACAGTGAGGGCAGTGTTACAGTGAGGGGCAGTGTTACAGTGAGGGGTGTATCAGTGTTACAGTGACAGGCAATGTTACAGTGAATGGTGTAACAGTGTTACAGCGAGGATCAGTGTTACAGTGAAGGTCAGTGTTAAAGAGAAGGTCAGTGTTACAGTGAGTGTTGCATCAGTGTGACAGTGAGGGGCAGTGTTACAGTGAAGATTAGTGTAACAGTGATGTGCAGTGTTACAGTGAGGGGTAGTGTTACAGTGAGGAGCAGTGTTACATTGAATATCAGTGTTATAATGAATATCAGTGTTACAGTGAGGATCAGTGTTACATTGAGGATCAGTGCTACAGTGAGGGTCAGTGTTACAGCGAGGGGCAGTGTTACAGTGAGGGGCAGTGACACAGTGAGGGGCAGTGTTACAGCGAGGAGCAGTGTTACAGTGAGGGGCAGTGTTACAGTGAGGGGCAGTGTTACAGTGTGGGGAAATATTACAGTGGGGGCAGTGTTACAGTAAGTATCAGTGTTACAGATAGGTGCAGTGTTACAGTGAGGATGAATATTAGAGTGAGGATCAGTGTTACAGTGAGTGGCAGTGTTACAGTGAGGGTGTATTAGTGTTACAGTCAGGATCAGAGTTAAAGCGATGGGCAGTGTTACAGTGAAGCCCAGCGTTACAGTGAGGGGCAGCGTTACAGTGATGGGCAATGTTACAGTGAGGGACAGTGTTACAGTGGGTGGGGCAGTGTTACAGTGAGGATCAGTGTTACAGTGAGGGACGGTGTTACATTGAGGGGCAGTGTTACAGTGTGGGGAAATATTACAGTGAGGGGCAGTGTTACAGTGAGGATCAGTGTCACAGTGAAGGTCAGTGTTAAAGAGAAGGTCAGTGTTACAGTGAGTGTTGCATCAGTGTTACAGTGAGGGGCAGTGTTACAGTGAAGATTAGTGTAACAGTGATGTGCAGTGTTACAGTGAGGGGCAGTGTTACAGTGAGGAGCAGTGTTACAGTGAATATCAGTGTTATAATGAATATCAGTGTTACAGTGAGGATCAGTGTTACATTGAGGATCAGTGTTACAGTGAGGGGCAGTGTTACAGTGAGGGGCAGTGTTACAGCGAGGACCAGTGTTGCAGTGAGGGGCAGTGTTACAGTGAGGGGCAGTGTTACAGTGTGGGGAAATATTACAGTGGGGGGCAGTGTTACAGTAAGTATCAGTGTTACAGATAGGGGCAGTGTTACAGTGAGGGGTGTTTCAGTGTTACAGTGAGAATGAATATTACAGTGAGGATCAGTGTTACAGTGAGTGGCAGTGTTACAGTGAGGGTGTATTAGTGTTACAGTGAGGATCAGAGTTAAGGTGATGGGCAGTGTTACAGTGAGGGGCAGTGTTACAGTGAAGGGTGTTTCAGTGTTACAGTGAGGATGAATATTACAGTGAGAATCAGTGTTACAGTGAATGGCAGTGTTACAGTGAGGGGTGTATTAGTGTTACAGTGAGGATTAGTGTTAAAGTGATGGGCAGTGTTACAGTGAGGCCCAGTGTTACAGTAAGGGGCTGTATTACAGTGAGGGGTGTATCAGTGTTTACAGTGAGTATCAGTGTTACATTGAGGATCAGTGTTATAATGAATATCAGTGTTACAGTGAGGATCAGTGTTACATTGAGGATCAGTGCTACAGTGAGGGTCAGTGTTACAGCGAGGGGCAGTGTTACAGTGAGGGGCAGTGACACAGTGAGGGGCAGTGTTACAGCGAGGAGCAGTGTTACAGTGAGGGGCAGTGTTACAGTGAGGGGCAGTGTTACAGTGTGGGGAAATATTACAGTGGGGGCAGTGTTACAGTAAGTATCAGTGTTACAGATAGGTGCAGTGTTACAGTGAGGATGAATATTAGAGTGAGGATCAGTGTTACAGTGAGTAACAGTGTTACAGTGAGGGTGTATTAGTGTTACAGTCAGGATCAGAGTTAAAGCGATGGGCAGTGTTACAGTGAGGCCCAGCGTTACAGTGAGGGGCAGCGTTACAGTGATGGGCAATGTTACAGTGAGGGACAGTGTTACAGTGGGTGGGGCAGTGTTACAGTGAGGATCAGTGTTACAGTGAGGGACGGTGTTACATTGAGGGGCAGTGTTACAGTGTGGGGAAATATTACAGTGAGGGGCAGTGTTACAGTGAGGATCAGTGTCACAGTGAAGGTCAGTGTTAAAGAGAAGGTCAGTGTTACAGTGAGTGTTGCATCAGTGTTACAGTGAGGGGCAGTGTTACAGTGAAGATTAGTGTAACAGTGATGTGCAGTGTTACAGTGAGGGGCAGTGTTACAGTGAGGAGCAGTGTTACAGTGAATATCAGTGTTATAATGAATATCAGTGTTACAGTGAGGATCAGTGTTACATTGAGGATCAGTGTTACAGTGAGGGGCAGTGTTACAGTGAGGGGCAGTGTTACAGCGAGGACCAGTGTTACAGTGAGGGGCAGTGTTACAGTGAGGGGCAGTGTTACAGTGTGGGGAAATATTACAGTGGGGGGCAGTGTTACAGTAAGTATCAGTGTTACAGATAGGGGCAGTGTTACAGTGAGGGGTGTTTCAGTGTTACAGTGAGGATGAATATTACAGTGAGGATCAGTGTTACAGTGAGTGGCAGTGTTACAGTGAGGGTGTATTAGTGTTACAGTGAGGATCAGAGTTAAGGTGATGGGCAGTGTTACAGTGAGGGGCAGTGTTACAGTGAAGGGTGTTTCAGTGTTACAGTGAGGATGAATATTACAGTGAGAATCAGTGTTACAGTGAATGGCAGTGTTACAGTGAGGGGTGTATTAGTGTTACAGTGAGGATTAGTGTTAAAGTGATGGGCAGTGTTACAGTGAGGCCCAGCATTACAGTAAGGGGCTGTATTACAGTGAGGGGTGTATCAGTGTTTACAGTGAGTATCAGTGTTACATTGAGGATCAGTGTTATAATGAATATCAGTGTTACAGTGAGGATCAGTGTTACATTGAGGATCAGTGCTACAGTGAGGGTCAGTGTTACAGCGAGGGGCAGTGTTACAGTGAGGGGCAGTGACACAGTGAGGGGCAGTGTTACAGCGAGGAGCAGTGTTACAGTGAGGGGCAGTGTTACAGTGAGGGGCAGTGTTACAGTGTGGGGAAATATTACAGTGGGGGCAGTGTTACAGTAAGTATCAGTGTTACAGATAGGTGCAGTGTTACAGTGAGGATGAATATTAGAGTGAGGATCAGTGTTACAGTGAGTAACAGTGTTACAGTGAGGGTGTATTAGTGTTACAGTCAGGATCAGAGTTAAAGCGATGGGCAGTGTTACAGTGAGGCCCAGCGTTACAGTGAGGGGCAGCGTTACAGTGATGGGCAATGTTACAGTGAGGGACAGTGTTACAGTGGGTGGGGCAGTGTTACAGTGAGGATCAGTGTTACAGTGAGGGACGGTGTTACATTGAGGGGCAGTGTTACAGTGTGGGGAAATATTACAGTGAGGGGCAGTGTTACAGTGAGGATCAGTGTCACAGTGAAGGTCAGTGTTAAAGAGAAGGTCAATGTTACAGTGAGTGTTGCATCAGTGTTACATTGAGGGGCAGTGTTACAGTGAAGATTAGTGTAACAGTGATGTGCAGTGTTACAGTGAGGGGCAGTGTTACAGTGAGGAGCAGTGTTACAGTGAATATCAGTGTTATAATGAATATCAGTGTTACAGTGAGGATCAGTGTTACATTGAGGATCAGTGTTACAGTGAGGGGCAGTGTTACAGTGAGGGGCAGTGTTACAGCGAGGACCAGTGTTACAGTGAGGGGCAGTGTTACAGTGAGGGGCAGTGTTACAGTGTGGGGAAATATTACAGTGGGGGGCAGTGTTACAGTAAGTATCAGTGTTACAGATAGGGGCAGTGTTACAGTGAGGGGTGTTTCAGTGTTACAGTGAGGATGAATATTACAGTGAGGATCAGTGTTACAGTGAGTGGCAGTGTTACAGTGAGGGTGTATTAGTGTTACAGTGAGGATCAGAGTTAAGGTGATGGGCAGTGTTACAGTGAGGGGCAGTGTTACAGTGAAGGGTGTTTCAGTGTTACAGTGAGGATGAATATTACAGTGAGAATCAGTGTTACAGTGAATGGCAGTGTTACAGTGAGGGGTGTATTAGTGTTACAGTGAGGATTAGTGTTAAAGTGATGGGCAGTGTTACAGTAAGGATCAAGTGTTACAGTCAGGTGCAGTGTTACAATGAGGTTCAGTGTTACTTTGAGTGGCAGTGTAGCAGTGATGGGTGTATCAGTGTTACAATGAGGTTCAGTGTTACTGTGAGCGGCAGTGTTACCGTGTGGGGAAATGTTACAGCGAGTGGCCATGTTACAGTGAAGTGCAGTGTTACAGTGAGGTTTGTATAACCATTAGAGTGAGGATCGGTGTTGCAGTGAATATCAGTGTTATAGTGAGGGTCAGTGATGTGGTGAGGGGGAAGTGTTGCAGTGAGGGGCAGTTTTACAGTGAGGGGAAGTGTTACAGTGAGGGTCAGTGTTACAGTGAGTATCTGTGTTACAGTGAGGGTCACTGTTGCCATGAGGATCAGGGTTACAATGAAGATCAGTGATACAGTGAGGATCAGTGTTACAGTGAGGGACGTGTTAATATGAGGATCAGCATTAAAGTGAGGCGTGTATCAGTATTACCGTGACGATCAGTGTTACAATGCGGTGCAGTGCTACAGTGAGAGGCAATGTTACAGTGAGAGGCAGTGTTACAGTGAGGGGCAATGTTACAGTGAGGGTCAGTGTTACAGTGAGGGGCAGTGTTGCAGTGTGGTGCAGAGCTACAGTGAGGGGCAATGTTACAGTGAGGGGCAGAGTTACAATAAGGATTATTGTTACAGTCAGGGGCAGTATTACAGCGAAGGGCGTATTACAGTGGGGGGCAGTGTTACATTAAGTATCAGTGTTACAGATAGGGGCAGTGTTACAGTGAGGGGCAGTGTTACAGGGAGGGGTGTTTCAGTGTTACAGTGAGGATGAATATTACAGTGAGGATCAGTGTTACAGTGAGTGGCAGTGTTACAGTGAGGGGTGTATTAGTGTTACAGTGAGGATTAGTGTTAAAGTGATAGGCAGTGTTACAGTGAGGGGTGTATTAGTGTTACAGTGAGGATCAGAGTTAAAGTGATGGGCAGTGTTACAGTGAGGGGTGTATTAGTGTTACAGTGAGGATCAGAGTTAAAGTGATGGGCAGTGTTACAGTGAAGATTAGTGTAACAGTGATGTGCAGTGTTACAGTGAGGGGTAGTGTTACAGTGAGGAGCAGTGTTACATTGAATATCAGTGTTATAATGAATATCAGTGTTACAGTGAGGATCAGTGTTACATTGAGGATCAGTGCTACAGTGAGGGTCAGTGTTACAGCGAGGGGCAGTGTTACAGTGAGGGGAAGTGACACAGTGAGGGGCAGTGTTACAGCGAGGAGCTGTGTTACAGTGAGGGGCAGTGTTACAGTGAGGGGCAGTGTTACAGTGTGGGGAAATATTACAGTGGGGGCAGTGTTACAGTAAGTATCAGTGTTACAGATAGGTGCAGTGTTACAGTGAGGATGAATATTAGAGTGAGGATCAGTGTTACAGTGAGTGGCAGTGTTACAGTGAGGGTGTATTAGTGTTACAGTCAGGATCAGAGTTAAAGCGATGGGCAGTGTTACAGTGAGGCCCAGCGTTACAGTGAGGGGCAGCGTTACAGTGATGGGCAATGTTACAGTGAGGGACAGTGTTACAGTGGGTGGGGCAGTGTTACAGTGGGGATCAGTGTTACAGTGAGGGACGGTGTTACCTTGAGGGGCAGTGTTACAGTGTGGGGAAATATTACAGTGAGGGGCAGTGTTACAGTGAGGATCAGTGTCACAGTGAAGGTCAGTGTTAAAGAGAAGGTCAGTGTTACAGTGAGTGTTGCATCAGTGTTACAGTGAGGGGCAGTGTTACAGTGAAGATTAGTGTAACAGTGATGTGCAGTGTTACAGTGAGGGGCAGTGTTACAGTGAGGAACAGTGTTACAGTGAATATCAGTGTTATAATGATTATCAGTGTTACAGTGAGGATCAGTGTTACATTGAAGATCAGTGTTACAGTGAGGGGCAGTGTTACAGTGAGGGGCAGTGTTACAGTGAGGAGCAGTGTTACAGTGAGGGGCAGTGTTACAGTGAGGGGCAGTGTTACAGTGTGGGGAAATATTACAGTGGGGGGCAGTGTTACAGTAAGTATCAGTGTTACAGATAGGGGAAGTGTTACAGTGAGGGGTGTTTCAGTGTTACAGTGAGGATGAATATTACAGTGAGGATCAGTGTTACAGTGAGTGGCAGTGTTACAGTGAGGGTGTATTAGTGTTACAGTGAGGATCAGAGTTAAGGTGATGGGCAGTGTTACAGTGAGGGGCAGTGTTACAGTGAAGGGTGTTTCAGTGTTACAGTGAGGATGAATATTACAGTGAGAATCAGTGTTACAGTGAATGGCAGTGTTACAGTGAGGGGTGTATTAGTGTTACAGTGAGGATTAGTGTTAAAGTGATGGGCAGTGTTACAGTGAGGCCCAGCGTTACAGTAAGGGGCTGTATTACAGTGAGGGGTGTATCAGTGTTTACAGTGAGTATCAGTGTTACATTGAGGATCAGTGCTACAGTTAGGGGAAGTGTTACAGTGAGGGGCAGTGTTGCTGTGAGGGGAGGCGTTACAGTAAGGGGCAGTGTTACAGTAAGGATCAGTGTTACAGATAGGGGCAGTGTTACAGTGAGGTTCAGTGTTACTTTGAGTGGCAGTGTAGCAGTGATGGGTGTATCAGTGTTACAATGAGGTTCAGTGTTACTGTGAGCGGCAGTGTTACCGTGTGGGGAAATGTTACAGCAAGTGGCCATGTTACAGTGAAGTGCAGTGTTACAGTGAGGTTTGTATAACCATTAGAGTGAGGATCGGTGTTGCAGTGAATATCAGTGTTATAGTGAGGGTCAGTGATGTGGTGAGGGGGAAGTGTTGCAGTGAGGGGCAGTTTTACAGTGAGGGGAAGTGTTACAGTGAGGGTCAGTGTTACAGTGAGTATCTGTGTTACAGTGAGGGTCACTGTTGCCATGAGGATCAGGGTTACAATGAAGATCAGTGATACAGTGAGGATCAGTGTTACAGTGAGGGACGTGTTAATATGAGGATCAGCATTAAAGTGAGGCGTGTATCAGTATTACCGTGACGATCAGTGTTACAATGCGGTGCAGTGCTACAGTGAGAGGCAATGTTACAGTGAGAGGCAGTGTTACAGTGAGGGGCAATGTTACAGTGAGGGTCAGTGTTACAGTGAGGGGCAGTGTTGCAGTGTGGTGCAGAGCTACAGTGAGGGGCAATGTTACAGTGAGGGGCAGAGTTACAATAAGGATTATTGTTACAGTCAGGGGCAGTATTACAGCGAAGGGCGTATTACAGTGGGGGGCAGTGTTACATTAAGTATCAGTGTTACAGATAGGGGCAGTGTTACAGTGAGGGGCAGTGTTACAGTGTGGGGAAATATTACAGTGAGGGGCAGTGTTACAGTGAGGATCAGTGTCACAGTGAAGGTCAGTGTTAAAGAGAAGGTCAGTGTTACAGTGAGTGTTGCATCAGTGTTACAGTGAGGGGCAGTGTTACAGTGAAGATTAGTGTAACAGTGATGTGCAGTGTTACAGTGAGGGGCAGTGTTACAGTGAGGAGCAGTGTTACAGTGAATATCAGTGTTATAATGAATATCAGTGTTACAGTGAGGATCAGTGTTACATTGAGGATCAGTGTTACAGTGAATGGCAGTGTTACAGTGAGGGTGTATTAGTGTTACAGTGAGGATTAGTGTTAAAGTGATGGGCAGTGTTACAGTGAGGCCCAGCGTTACAGTAAGCTGTTGTATTACAGTGAGGGGTGTATCAGTGTTTACAGTGAGTATCAGTGTTACATTGAGGATCAGTGCTACAGTTAGGGGAAGTGTTACAGTGAGGGTCAGTGTTGCTGTGAGGGGAGGCATTACAGTAAGGGGCAGTGTTACAGTAAGGATCAGTGTTACAGATAGGGGCAGTGTTACAGTGAGGGGTGTTTCAGTGTTACAGTGAGGATGAATATTACAGCGAGGATCAGTGTTACAGTGAATGGCAGTGTTACAGTCAGGGTGTATTAGTGTTACAGTGAGGATCAGAGTTAAAGTGATGGGCAGTGTTACAGTGAGGCCCAGTGTTACAGTGAGGCACAGTGTCACAGCGATGGGCAGTGTTACAGTGAGGGACAATGTTACAGTGGGGGGCAGTGTTACAGTCAGGATCAGTTTTACAGTGAGGGACAGTGTTACATTGAGGGGCAGTGTTACAGTGTGGGGAAATATTACCTGTGAGGGGCAGGGTTACGGTGAGGATCAGTGTTACAGTGAGGGGCAGTGTTACAGTGAGGGGAAGTGTTACAGTGAGAGTGTATCAGTGTTACAGTGATAGGCAATGTTACAGTGAATGGTGTAACAGTGTTACAGTGAGGATCAGTGTTACAGTGAAGGTCAGTGTTAAAGAGAAGGTCAGTGTTACAGTTAGGGCCAGTGTTACAGTGAGTGTTGCATCAGTGTTACAGTGAGGGGCAGTGTTACAGTGAAGATTAGTGTAACGGTGATGCGCAGTGTTACAGTGAGGGGCAGTGTTACAGTGAGGGTCAGTGTTACAGTGAGGGGCAGTGTTAGAGTGAGGATCAGTGTTACAGTGAGGGGAAGTGTTCGAGTGAGGATCAGTGTTACAGTGAGGGTCAGTGTTACAGTGTGGGGAAATATGACAGTGTTTACAGTGAGGATCTGAGTTAAAGTGATGGGCAGTGTTACAGTGAGGATCAGTGTTACAGTGAGGGGCAGTGTTACAGTGTAGGGAAATATTACAGTGAGGGGCAGTGTTACATTGAGGATCCGTGTTACAGTGAGGGGCAGTGTTACAGTGAGGGGCAGTGTTACAGTGAGGGGAGTATCAGTGTTACAGTGACAGGCAATGTTACAGTTAATGGTGTAACAGTGTTACAGTGAGGATCAGTGTTACAGTGAATGGCAGTGTTACAGTGAGGGGTGCATTAGTGTTACAGTGAGGATTAGTGTTAAAGTGATGGGCAGTGTTACAGTGAGGCCCAGCGTTACAGTAAGGGGCTGTATTACAGTGAGGGGTGTATCAGTGTTTACAGTGAGTATCAGTGTTACATTGAGGATCAGTGCTACAGTTAGGGGAAGTGTTACAGTGAGGGGCAGTGTTGCTGTGAGGGGAGGCGTTACAGTAAGGATCAGTATTACAGTCAGGTGCAGTGTTACAGTGAGGGGCAGTGTAACAGTGATGGGTGTATCAGTGTGACAATTAGGTTCAGCGTTACCGTGAGTGGCAGTGTAACAGTGTGTGGAAGTGTTACTGCGAGTGGCCATGTTATAGTGAAGTGCAGTGTTACAGTGAGGTTTGTATAAGCGTTAGAGTAAGGAATGGTGTTGCAGTGAATATCAGTGTTATAGTGAGGGTCAGTGTTGTGGTGAAGGGGCAGTGTTGCAGTGAGGGGCAGTGTTGCACAGAAGGTCAGTGTTAAAGTAAAGATCAGTGTTACAGTGTGGTTAAGTGTTAGAGTGAGGGATGTATCAGTGTGACCGTGAGGATCAGTGTTACAGTGAGGGGCAGTGTTACAGCGAGGAGCAGTGTTACAGCGAGTAGCAGTGTTACAGTGAGGAGCAGTGTTACAGTGAGGGGCAGTGTTACAGTGATGGACAGTGTTAAAGTGAGGGGCAGTGTTACATTGAGGGGCAGTGTTAACAGTGACGGATTTATCAGAGTTAAAATGAGGTTCAGTGTTAGAGTGAGGGGCAGTGTTACAGTTGGGGGCAGTGTTACAGCGAGGAGCAGTGTTACAGTGAGTGGCAGTGTTACAGTGAGGGACAGTGTTAAAGTGAGGGGCGGTGTTACATTGAGGGGCAGTGTTAACAGTGACGGATGTATCAGGGTTAAAATGAGGTTCAGTGTTACAGTGAGGGGCAGTGTTACAGTGTGGGGAAATATTACAGTGGTGGCAGTGTTACAGTAAGTATCGGTGTTACAGATAGGGGCAGTGTTACAGTGAGGGGCAGTGTTACAGTGAGGGGTGTTTCAGTGTTACAGTGAGGATGAATATTACAGTGAGGATCAGTGTTACAGTGAATGGCAGTGTTACAGTGAGGGTGTATTAGTGTTACAGTGAGGATTAGTGTTAAAGTGATGGGCAGTGTTACAGTGAGGCCCAGCGTTACAGTAAGGTGCTGTATTACAGTGAGGGGTGTATCAGTGTTTACAGTGAGTATCAGTGTTACATTGAGGATCAGTGCTACAGTTAGGGAAAGTGTTACAGTGAGGGTCAGTGTTGCTGTGAGGGGAGGTGTTACAGTAAGGGGCAGTGTTACAGTAAGGATCAGTGTTACAGATAGGGGCAGTGTTACAGTGAGGGGTGTTTCAGTGAGGATGAATATTACAGCGAGGATCAGTGTTACAGTGAGTGGCAGTGTTACAGTCAGGGTGTATTAGTGTTACAGTGAGGATCAGAGTTAAAGTGATGGGCAGTGTTACAGTGAGGCCCAGAGTTACAGTGAGGCACAGTGTCACAGTGATGGGCAGTGTTACAGTGGGGGACAATGTTACAGTGGGGGGCAGTGTTACAGTGAGGATCAGTTTTACAGTGAGGGATAGTGTTACATTGAGGGGCAGTGTTACAGTGTGGGGAAATATTACCTGTGAGGGGCAGGGTTACGGTGAGGATCAGTGTTACAGTGAGGGGCAGTGTTACAGTGAGGGGCAGAGTTACAGTGAGAATGTATCAGTGTTACAGCGATAGGCAATGTTACAGTGAATGGTGTAACAGTGTTACAGTGAGGATCAGTGTTACAGTGAAGGTCAGTGTTAAAGAGAAGGTCAGTGTTAGAGTTAGGGCCAGTGTTACAGTGAGTGTTGCATCAGTGTTACAGTGAGGGGCAGTGTTACAGTGAAGATTAGTGTAACAGTGATGCGCAGTGTTACAGTGAGGGGCAGTGTTACAGTGAGGGTCAGTGTTACAGTGAGGGGCAGTGTTAGAGTGAGGATCAGTGTTACAGTGAGGGGAAGTGTTACAGTGAATGGCAGTGTTACAGTGAGGGTGTATTAGTGTTACAGTGAGGATTAGTGTTAAAGTGATGGGCAGTGTTACAGTGAGGCCCAGCGTTACAGTAAGGTACTGTATTACAGTGAGGGGTGTATCAGTGTTTACAGTGAGTATCAGTGTTACATTGAGGATCAGTGCTATAGTTAGGGGAAGTGTTACAGTGAGGGTCAGTGTTGCTGTGAGGGGAGGCGTTACAGTAAGGATCAGTGTTACATATAGGGGCAGTGTTACAGTGAGGGGTGTTTCAGTGTTACAGTGAGGATGAATATTACAGCGAGGATCAGTGTTACAGTGAGTGGCAGTGTTACAGTGAGGGTGTATTAGTGTTACAGTGAGGATCAGAGTTAAGGTGATGGGCAGTGTTACAGTGAGGGGCAGTGTTACAGTGAGTGTTGCATCAGTGTTACAGTGAGGGGCAGTGTTACAGTGAAGATTAGTGTAACAGTGATGCGCAGTGTTACAGTGAGGGGAAGTGTTACAGTGAGGGGCAGTGTTACAGTGAAGGGTGTTTCAGTGTTACAGTGAGGATGAATATTACAGTGAGGATCAGTGTTACAGTGAATGGCAGTGTTACAGTGAGGGGTGTATTCGTGTTACAGTGAGGATTAGTGTTAAAGTGATGGGCAGTGTTACAGTGAGGCCCAGCGTTACAGTAAGGGGCTGTATTACAGTGAGGGGTGTATCAGTGTTTACAGTGAGTATCAGTGTTACATTGAGGATCAGTGCTACAGTTAGGGGAAGTGTTACAGTGAGGGTCAGTGTTGCTGTGAGGGGTGGCGTTACAGTAAGGGGCAGTGTTACAGTAAGGATCAAGTGTTACAGTCAGGTGCAGTGTTACAGTGAGGCCCAGCATTACAGTAAGGGGCAGTATTACAGTGAGGGGTGTATCAGTGTTTAGAGTGAGTATCAGTGTTACATTGAGGATCAGTGCTACAGTTAGGGGAAGTGTTACAGTGAGGGGCAGTGTTGCTGTGAGGGGAGGCGTTACAGTAAGGGGCAGTGTTACAGTCAGGTGCAGTGTTTCAGTGAGGGGCAGTGTAACGGTGATGGGTGTATCAGTGTGACAATTAGGTTCAGCGTTACCGTGAGTGGCAGTGTTACAGTGTGTGGAAGTGTTACAGCGAGTGGCCATGTTACAGTGAAGTGCAGTGTTACAGTGAGGTTTGTATAAGCGTTAGAGTAAGGAATGGTTTTGCAGTGAATATCAGTGTTATAGTGAGGGTCAGTGTTGCGGTGAAGGGGCAGTGTTGCAGTGAGGGGCAGTGTTGCAGAGAAGGTCAGTGTTAAAGTAAAGATCAGTGTTACAGTGTGGTTAAGTGTTAGAGTGAGGGATGTATCAGTGTGACCGTGAGGATCAGTGTTACAGTAAGGGGCATGGTTACAGTTATGGGCAGTGTTATAATGAGCAGCAGTGTTAGAGTGAGGGGTGTATCAGTTTTACATTGAGGATCAATGTTAAAGTCAGGGGTAGTGTTAAATTGAGGGGAGGTGTTATAGTAAGGGGCGGTGTTATAGTGAGGGGTGCATCAGTGTTGCATTTTTGGGCAGTGTTACAGTGAGTAGTGTAACAGTGTTAAAGTGTGGATCAGTGTTACAGTGAAGGTCAGTGTTGCAGTGAGGATTAGTGTTACAGTGAGGTGCAGTGTTACAGTTAGGATTAGTGTTACAGTGAGGAGCAGTGTTACAGTGAGGGGCAGTGTTACAGTGAGGATCAGTATTACGGTGAAGATCAGTGATACAGTGAGGAGCAGTGTTACAGTGAGGATCAGAGTTAAGGTGATGGGCAGTGTTACAGTGAGGCCCAGCATTACAGTGAGGGGCAGTGTTACAGTGATGGGCAGTGTTACAGTGAGGGGAAGTGTTACAGTGAGGATCAGTGTCACAGTGAGGGCAGTGTTACAGTGAGGGGCAGTGTTACAGTGAGGGGTGTATCAGTGTTACAGTGACAGGCAATGTTACAGTGAATGGTGTAACAGTGTTACAGCGAGGAGCAGTGTTACAGTGAGGGGCAGTGTTACAGTGAGGGTGTATTAGTGTTACAGTGAGGATCAGAGTTAAAGTGATGGGCAGTGTTACAGTGAGGCCCAGCATTACAGTGAGGGGCAGTGTTACAGTGATGGGCAGTGTTACAGTGAGGGGAAGTGTTACAGTGTGGGGAAATATTACAGTGAGGGGCAGTGTTACAGTGAGGATCAGTGTCACAGTGAGGGCAGTGTTACAGTGAGGGGCAGTGTTACAGTGAGGGGTGTATCAGTGTTACAGTGACAGGCAATGTTACAGTGAATGGTGTAACAGTGTTACAGCGAGGATCAGTGTTACAGTGAAGGTCAGTGTTAAAGAGAAGGTCAGTGTTACAGTGAGTGTTGCATCAGTGTGACAGTGAGGGGCAGTGTTACAGTGAAGATTAGTGTAACAGTGATGTGCAGTGTTACAGTGAGGGGTAGTGTTACAGTGAGGAGCAGTGTTACATTGAATATCAGTGTTATAATGAATATCAGTGTTACAGTGAGGATCAGTGTTACATTGAGGATCAGTGCTACAGTGAGGGTCAGTGTTACAGCGAGGGGCAGTGTTACAGTGAGGGGCAGTGACACAGTGAGGGGCAGTGTTACAGCGAGGAGCAGTGTTACAGTGAGGGGCAGTGTTACAGTGAGGAGCAGTGTTACAGTGAGGGGAAGTGTTACAGTGAGGATCAGTGTTACGGTGAATATCAGTGATACAGAGAGGATCTGTATTACAGTGAATATCAGTGGTACAGTGAGTGGTGTATCAGTGTTACAGTGAGGGGCAGTGTTACAGTAACGGTTAGTGTTACAGTGAGGAGCAGTGTTGCAGTGAGGGGCAGTTTTGCTGTGAGGATCAGCGTTGCAGTGAAGATCAGTGATACAGTGAGGTTCAGTGTTACAGTAATGGGCAGCGTAACGGTGAGGGCTGTATCAGTATTACAGTGAGGATCAGTGTTAAGTGAGGGGCAGAGTTACAGAGAGGGTGTATCATCGTTACCGTGAGGATCAGTGTTACAATGAACATCAGTGATACAGTGAGGATCAGTGTTACAGTGAAGGGTTGTGTTAATGTGAGGGTCAGTTATAAAGTGAGGGGTGTATCAGTATTACAGTGAGGGATAGTGTTACAGTGAAAGGCAGTGTTTCAGTGAGGCGTTTATCAGTTTTACAGTGAGATTCAGTGTTAAAGTGAGGATCAGTGTTAAATTGTGTGGCAGTGTTACAGAGAGGGCTGTATCAGTGTTACAGTGAGGGGCAGTGTTACAGTGAGGATTAGTGTTACACGAAGGATCAGTGTTACAGTGAGGGGCATGGTTACAGTTATGGGCAGTGTTATAATGAGCAGCAGTGTTAGAGTGAGGGGTGTATCAGTTTTACATTGATGATCAATGTTAAAGTCAGGGGTAGTGTTAAATTGAGGGGAGGTGTTATAGTAAGGGGCGGTGTTATAGTGAGGGGTGCATCAGTGTTGCATTTTTGGGCAGTGTTACAGTGAGTAGTGTAACAGTGTTAAAGTGTGGATCAGTGTTACAGTGAAGGTCAGTGTTGCAGTGAGGATTAGTGTTACAGTGAGGTGCAGTGTTAAAATTAGGATCCGTGTTACAGTGAGTGTTGTATCAGTGTTACAGTGAGGCGCAGTGTTACAGTGAGGATTAGAGTTACAGTGAGGTGCCGTGTTAAAATTAGGATCAGTGTTACAGTGAGGATCAGCGTTACAGTGAGGGTCAGAGTTACAGTGAAGGGCAGTGTGACAGTGAGCAGTAGTGTTACAGTGAGAGGCATATCAGTTTTACAGCGAGTATCAGTGTTCCAGTGAGGGACAGTGTTGCAGTGAGGATCAGTGTTACGGTGAGGATCAGTGTTGCTATGAGGATCTGGGTTACCATGACGATCAGTGATACAGTGAGGATAAGTGTTACAGTGAAGTGCAGTGTTACAGTGAGGGGTGTATCAGTGTTACAGTGAGGGGCAGTGTTACAGTGAGTGGTGTAACAGTGTTTTAGTGAGGATCCATGTTACAGTGAGGTTCCGCGTTATAGTGAGTGTTTTATCAGTGTTACAGTGAGGGGAAGTGTTACAGTGAGGTGCAGTGTTACAGTTAGGATTAGTGTTACAGTGAGGAGCAGTGTTACAGTGAGGGGCAGTGTTACAGTGAGGATCAGTATTACGGTGAAGATCAGTGATACAGTGAGGAGCAGTGTTACAGTGAGGATCAGAGTTAAGGTGATGGGCAGTGTTACAGTGAGGCCCAGCATTACAGTGAGGGGCAGTGTTACAGTGATGGGCAGTGTTACAGTGAGGGGAAGTGTTACAGTGAGGATCAGTGTCACAGTGAGGGCAGTGTTACAGTGAGGGGCAGTGTTACAGTGAGGGGTGTATCAGTGTTACAGTGACAGGCAATGTTACAGTGAATGGTGTAACAGTGTTACAGCGAGGAGCAGTGTTACAGTGAGGGGCAGTGTTACAGTGAGGGTGTATTAGTGTTACAGTGAGGATCAGAGTTAAAGTGATGGGCAGTGTTACAGTGAGGCCCAGCATTACAGTGAGGGGCAGTGTTACAGTGATGGGCAGTGTTACAGTGAGGGGAAGTGTTATAGTGTGGGGAAATATTACAGTGAGGGGCAGTGTTACAGTGAGGATCAGTGTCACAGTGAGGGCAGTGTTACAGTGAGGGGCAGTGTTACAGTGAGGGGTGTATCAGTGTTACAGTGACAGGCAATGTTACAGTGAATGGTGTAACAGTGTTACAGCGAGGATCAGTGTTACAGTGAAGGTCAGTGTTAAAGAGAAGGTCAGTGTTACAGTGAGTGTTGCATCAGTGTGACAGTGAGGGGCAGTGTTACAGTGAAGATTAGTGTAACAGTGATGTGCAGTGTTACAGTGAGGGGTAGTGTTACAGTGAGGAGCAGTGTTACATTGAATATCAGTGTTATAATGAATATCAGTGTTACAGTGAGGATCAGTGTTACATTGAGGATCAGTGCTACAGTGAGGGTCAGTGTTACAGCGAGGGGCAGTGTTACAGTGAGGGGCAGTGACACAGTGAGGGGCAGTGTTACAGCGAGGAGCAGTGTTACAGTGAGGGGCAGTGTTACAGTGAGGGGCAGTGTTACAGTGTGGGGAAATATTACAGTGGGGGCAGTGTTACAGTAAGTATCAGTGTTACAGATAGGTGCAGTGTTACAGTGAGGATGAATATTAGAGTGAGGATCAGTGTTACAGTGAGTGGCAGTGTTACAGTGAGGGTGTATTAGTGTTACAGTCAGGATCAGAGTTAAAGCGATGGGCAGTGTTACAGTGAAGCCCAGCGTTACAGTGAGGGGCAGCGTTACAGTGATGGGCAATGTTACAGTGAGGGACAGTGTTACAGTGGGTGGGGCAGTGTTACAGTGAGGATCAGTGTTACAGTGAGGGACGGTGTTACATTGAGGGGCAGTGTTACAGTGTGGGGAAATATTACAGTGAGGGGCAGTGTTACAGTGAGGATCAGTGTCACAGTGAAGGTCAGTGTTAAAGAGAAGGTCAGTGTTACAGTGAGTGTTGCATCAGTGTTACAGTGAGGGGCAGTGTTACAGTGAAGATTAGTGTAACAGTGATGTGCAGTGTTACAGTGAGGGGCAGTGTTACAGTGAGGAGCAGTGTTACAGTGAATATCAGTGTTATAATGAATATCAGTGTTACAGTGAGGATCAGTGTTACATTGAGGATCAGTGTTACAGTGAGGGGCAGTGTTACAGTGAGGGGCAGTGTTACAGCGAGGACCAGTGTTGCAGTGAGGGGCAGTGTTACAGTGAGGGGCAGTGTTACAGTGTGGGGAAATATTACAGTGGGGGGCAGTGTTACAGTAAGTATCAGTGTTACAGATAGGGGCAGTGTTACAGTGAGGGGTGTTTCAGTGTTACAGTGAGAATGAATATTACAGTGAGGATCAGTGTTACAGTGAGTGGCAGTGTTACAGTGAGGGTGTATTAGTGTTACAGTGAGGATCAGAGTTAAGGTGATGGGCAGTGTTACAGTGAGGGGCAGTGTTACAGTGAAGGGTGTTTCAGTGTTACAGTGAGGATGAATATTACAGTGAGAATCAGTGTTACAGTGAATGGCAGTGTTACAGTGAGGGGTGTATTAGTGTTACAGTGAGGATTAGTGTTAAAGTGATGGGCAGTGTTACAGTGAGGCCCAGTGTTACAGTAAGGGGCTGTATTACAGTGAGGGGTGTATCAGTGTTTACAGTGAGTATCAGTGTTACATTGAGGATCAGTGTTATAATGAATATCAGTGTTACAGTGAGGATCAGTGTTACATTGAGGATCAGTGCTACAGTGAGGGTCAGTGTTACAGCGAGGGGCAGTGTTACAGTGAGGGGCAGTGACACAGTGAGGGGCAGTGTTACAGCGAGGAGCAGTGTTACAGTGAGGGGCAGTGTTACAGTGAGGGGCAGTGTTACAGTGTGGGGAAATATTACAGTGGGGGCAGTGTTACAGTAAGTATCAGTGTTACAGATAGGTGCAGTGTTACAGTGAGGATGAATATTAGAGTGAGGATCAGTGTTACAGTGAGTAACAGTGTTACAGTGAGGGTGTATTAGTGTTACAGTCAGGATCAGAGTTAAAGCGATGGGCAGTGTTACAGTGAGGCCCAGCGTTACAGTGAGGGGCAGCGTTACAGTGATGGGCAATGTTACAGTGAGGGACAGTGTTACAGTGGGTGGGGCAGTGTTACAGTGAGGATCAGTGTTACAGTGAGGGACGGTGTTACATTGAGGGGCAGTGTTACAGTGTGGGGAAATATTACAGTGAGGGGCAGTGTTACAGTGAGGATCAGTGTCACAGTGAAGGTCAGTGTTAAAGAGAAGGTCAGTGTTACAGTGAGTGTTGCATCAGTGTTACAGTGAGGGGCAGTGTTACAGTGAAGATTAGTGTAACAGTGATGTGCAGTGTTACAGTGAGGGGCAGTGTTACAGTGAGGAGCAGTGTTACAGTGAATATCAGTGTTATAATGAATATCAGTGTTACAGTGAGGATCAGTGTTACATTGAGGATCAGTGTTACAGTGAGGGGCAGTGTTACAGTGAGGGGCAGTGTTACAGCGAGGACCAGTGTTACAGTGAGGGGCAGTGTTACAGTGAGGGGCAGTGTTACAGTGTGGGGAAATATTACAGTGGGGGGCAGTGTTACAGTAAGTATCAGTGTTACAGATAGGGGCAGTGTTACAGTGAGGGGTGTTTCAGTGTTACAGTGAGGATGAATATTACAGTGAGGATCAGTGTTACAGTGAGTGGCAGTGTTACAGTGAGGGTGTATTAGTGTTACAGTGAGGATCAGAGTTAAGGTGATGGGCAGTGTTACAGTGAGGGGCAGTGTTACAGTGAAGGGTGTTTCAGTGTTACAGTGAGGATGAATATTACAGTGAGAATCAGTGTTACAGTGAATGGCAGTGTTACAGTGAGGGGTGTATTAGTGTTACAGTGAGGATTAGTGTTAAAGTGATGGGCAGTGTTACAGTGAGGCCCAGCATTACAGTAAGGGGCTGTATTACAGTGAGGGGTGTATCAGTGTTTACAGTGAGTATCAGTGTTACATTGAGGATCAGTGTTATAATGAATATCAGTGTTACAGTGAGGATCAGTGTTACATTGAGGATCAGTGCTACAGTGAGGGTCAGTGTTACAGCGAGGGGCAGTGTTACAGTGAGGGGCAGTGACACAGTGAGGGGCAGTGTTACAGCGAGGAGCAGTGTTACAGTGAGGGGCAGTGTTACAGTGAGGGGCAGTGTTACAGTGTGGGGAAATATTACAGTGGGGGCAGTGTTACAGTAAGTATCAGTGTTACAGATAGGTGCAGTGTTACAGTGAGGATGAATATTAGAGTGAGGATCAGTGTTACAGTGAGTAACAGTGTTACAGTGAGGGTGTATTAGTGTTACAGTCAGGATCAGAGTTAAAGCGATGGGCAGTGTTACAGTGAGGCCCAGCGTTACAGTGAGGGGCAGCGTTACAGTGATGGGCAATGTTACAGTGAGGGACAGTGTTACAGTGGGTGGGGCAGTGTTACAGTGAGGATCAGTGTTACAGTGAGGGACGGTGTTACATTGAGGGGCAGTGTTACAGTGTGGGGAAATATTACAGTGAGGGGCAGTGTTACAGTGAGGATCAGTGTCACAGTGAAGGTCAGTGTTAAAGAGAAGGTCAATGTTACAGTGAGTGTTGCATCAGTGTTACATTGAGGGGCAGTGTTACAGTGAAGATTAGTGTAACAGTGATGTGCAGTGTTACAGTGAGGGGCAGTGTTACAGTGAGGAGCAGTGTTACAGTGAATATCAGTGTTATAATGAATATCAGTGTTACAGTGAGGATCAGTGTTACATTGAGGATCAGTGTTACAGTGAGGGGCAGTGTTACAGTGAGGGGCAGTGTTACAGCGAGGACCAGTGTTACAGTGAGGGGCAGTGTTACAGTGAGGGGCAGTGTTACAGTGTGGGGAAATATTACAGTGGGGGGCAGTGTTACAGTAAGTATCAGTGTTACAGATAGGGGCAGTGTTACAGTGAGGGGTGTTTCAGTGTTACAGTGAGGATGAATATTACAGTGAGGATCAGTGTTACAGTGAGTGGCAGTGTTACAGTGAGGGTGTATTAGTGTTACAGTGAGGATCAGAGTTAAGGTGATGGGCAGTGTTACAGTGAGGGGCAGTGTTACAGTGAAGGGTGTTTCAGTGTTACAGTGAGGATGAATATTACAGTGAGAATCAGTGTTACAGTGAATGGCAGTGTTACAGTGAGGGGTGTATTAGTGTTACAGTGAGGATTAGTGTTAAAGTGATGGGCAGTGTTACAGTAAGGATCAAGTGTTACAGTCAGGTGCAGTGTTACAATGAGGTTCAGTGTTACTTTGAGTGGCAGTGTAGCAGTGATGGGTGTATCAGTGTTACAATGAGGTTCAGTGTTACTGTGAGCGGCAGTGTTACCGTGTGGGGAAATGTTACAGCGAGTGGCCATGTTACAGTGAAGTGCAGTGTTACAGTGAGGTTTGTATAACCATTAGAGTGAGGATCGGTGTTGCAGTGAATATCAGTGTTATAGTGAGGGTCAGTGATGTGGTGAGGGGGAAGTGTTGCAGTGAGGGGCAGTTTTACAGTGAGGGGAAGTGTTACAGTGAGGGTCAGTGTTACAGTGAGTATCTGTGTTACAGTGAGGGTCACTGTTGCCATGAGGATCAGGGTTACAATGAAGATCAGTGATACAGTGAGGATCAGTGTTACAGTGAGGGACGTGTTAATATGAGGATCAGCATTAAAGTGAGGCGTGTATCAGTATTACCGTGACGATCAGTGTTACAATGCGGTGCAGTGCTACAGTGAGAGGCAATGTTACAGTGAGAGGCAGTGTTACAGTGAGGGGCAATGTTACAGTGAGGGTCAGTGTTACAGTGAGGGGCAGTGTTGCAGTGTGGTGCAGAGCTACAGTGAGGGGCAATGTTACAGTGAGGGGCAGAGTTACAATAAGGATTATTGTTACAGTCAGGGGCAGTATTACAGCGAAGGGCGTATTACAGTGGGGGGCAGTGTTACATTAAGTATCAGTGTTACAGATAGGGGCAGTGTTACAGTGAGGGGCAGTGTTACAGGGAGGGGTGTTTCAGTGTTACAGTGAGGATGAATATTACAGTGAGGATCAGTGTTACAGTGAGTGGCAGTGTTACAGTGAGGGGTGTATTAGTGTTACAGTGAGGATTAGTGTTAAAGTGATAGGCAGTGTTACAGTGAGGGGTGTATTAGTGTTACAGTGAGGATCAGAGTTAAAGTGATGGGCAGTGTTACAGTGAGGGGTGTATTAGTGTTACAGTGAGGATCAGAGTTAAAGTGATGGGCAGTGTTACAGTGAAGATTAGTGTAACAGTGATGTGCAGTGTTACAGTGAGGGGTAGTGTTACAGTGAGGAGCAGTGTTACATTGAATATCAGTGTTATAATGAATATCAGTGTTACAGTGAGGATCAGTGTTACATTGAGGATCAGTGCTACAGTGAGGGTCAGTGTTACAGCGAGGGGCAGTGTTACAGTGAGGGGAAGTGACACAGTGAGGGGCAGTGTTACAGCGAGGAGCTGTGTTACAGTGAGGGGCAGTGTTACAGTGAGGGGCAGTGTTACAGTGTGGGGAAATATTACAGTGGGGGCAGTGTTACAGTAAGTATCAGTGTTACAGATAGGTGCAGTGTTACAGTGAGGATGAATATTAGAGTGAGGATCAGTGTTACAGTGAGTGGCAGTGTTACAGTGAGGGTGTATTAGTGTTACAGTCAGGATCAGAGTTAAAGCGATGGGCAGTGTTACAGTGAGGCCCAGCGTTACAGTGAGGGGCAGCGTTACAGTGATGGGCAATGTTACAGTGAGGGACAGTGTTACAGTGGGTGGGGCAGTGTTACAGTGGGGATCAGTGTTACAGTGAGGGACGGTGTTACCTTGAGGGGCAGTGTTACAGTGTGGGGAAATATTACAGTGAGGGGCAGTGTTACAGTGAGGATCAGTGTCACAGTGAAGGTCAGTGTTAAAGAGAAGGTCAGTGTTACAGTGAGTGTTGCATCAGTGTTACAGTGAGGGGCAGTGTTACAGTGAAGATTAGTGTAACAGTGATGTGCAGTGTTACAGTGAGGGGCAGTGTTACAGTGAGGAACAGTGTTACAGTGAATATCAGTGTTATAATGATTATCAGTGTTACAGTGAGGATCAGTGTTACATTGAAGATCAGTGTTACAGTGAGGGGCAGTGTTACAGTGAGGGGCAGTGTTACAGTGAGGAGCAGTGTTACAGTGAGGGGCAGTGTTACAGTGAGGGGCAGTGTTACAGTGTGGGGAAATATTACAGTGGGGGGCAGTGTTACAGTAAGTATCAGTGTTACAGATAGGGGAAGTGTTACAGTGAGGGGTGTTTCAGTGTTACAGTGAGGATGAATATTACAGTGAGGATCAGTGTTACAGTGAGTGGCAGTGTTACAGTGAGGGTGTATTAGTGTTACAGTGAGGATCAGAGTTAAGGTGATGGGCAGTGTTACAGTGAGGGGCAGTGTTACAGTGAAGGGTGTTTCAGTGTTACAGTGAGGATGAATATTACAGTGAGAATCAGTGTTACAGTGAATGGCAGTGTTACAGTGAGGGGTGTATTAGTGTTACAGTGAGGATTAGTGTTAAAGTGATGGGCAGTGTTACAGTGAGGCCCAGCGTTACAGTAAGGGGCTGTATTACAGTGAGGGGTGTATCAGTGTTTACAGTGAGTATCAGTGTTACATTGAGGATCAGTGCTACAGTTAGGGGAAGTGTTACAGTGAGGGGCAGTGTTGCTGTGAGGGGAGGCGTTACAGTAAGGGGCAGTGTTACAGTAAGGATCAGTGTTACAGATAGGGGCAGTGTTACAGTGAGGTTCAGTGTTACTTTGAGTGGCAGTGTAGCAGTGATGGGTGTATCAGTGTTACAATGAGGTTCAGTGTTACTGTGAGCGGCAGTGTTACCGTGTGGGGAAATGTTACAGCAAGTGGCCATGTTACAGTGAAGTGCAGTGTTACAGTGAGGTTTGTATAACCATTAGAGTGAGGATCGGTGTTGCAGTGAATATCAGTGTTATAGTGAGGGTCAGTGATGTGGTGAGGGGGAAGTGTTGCAGTGAGGGGCAGTTTTACAGTGAGGGGAAGTGTTACAGTGAGGGTCAGTGTTACAGTGAGTATCTGTGTTACAGTGAGGGTCACTGTTGCCATGAGGATCAGGGTTACAATGAAGATCAGTGATACAGTGAGGATCAGTGTTACAGTGAGGGACGTGTTAATATGAGGATCAGCATTAAAGTGAGGCGTGTATCAGTATTACCGTGACGATCAGTGTTACAATGCGGTGCAGTGCTACAGTGAGAGGCAATGTTACAGTGAGAGGCAGTGTTACAGTGAGGGGCAATGTTACAGTGAGGGTCAGTGTTACAGTGAGGGGCAGTGTTGCAGTGTGGTGCAGAGCTACAGTGAGGGGCAATGTTACAGTGAGGGGCAGAGTTACAATAAGGATTATTGTTACAGTCAGGGGCAGTATTACAGCGAAGGGCGTATTACAGTGGGGGGCAGTGTTACATTAAGTATCAGTGTTACAGATAGGGGCAGTGTTACAGTGAGGGGCAGTGTTACAGTGTGGGGAAATATTACAGTGAGGGGCAGTGTTACAGTGAGGATCAGTGTCACAGTGAAGGTCAGTGTTAAAGAGAAGGTCAGTGTTACAGTGAGTGTTGCATCAGTGTTACAGTGAGGGGCAGTGTTACAGTGAAGATTAGTGTAACAGTGATGTGCAGTGTTACAGTGAGGGGCAGTGTTACAGTGAGGAGCAGTGTTACAGTGAATATCAGTGTTATAATGAATATCAGTGTTACAGTGAGGATCAGTGTTACATTGAGGATCAGTGTTACAGTGAATGGCAGTGTTACAGTGAGGGTGTATTAGTGTTACAGTGAGGATTAGTGTTAAAGTGATGGGCAGTGTTACAGTGAGGCCCAGCGTTACAGTAAGCTGTTGTATTACAGTGAGGGGTGTATCAGTGTTTACAGTGAGTATCAGTGTTACATTGAGGATCAGTGCTACAGTTAGGGGAAGTGTTACAGTGAGGGTCAGTGTTGCTGTGAGGGGAGGCATTACAGTAAGGGGCAGTGTTACAGTAAGGATCAGTGTTACAGATAGGGGCAGTGTTACAGTGAGGGGTGTTTCAGTGTTACAGTGAGGATGAATATTACAGCGAGGATCAGTGTTACAGTGAATGGCAGTGTTACAGTCAGGGTGTATTAGTGTTACAGTGAGGATCAGAGTTAAAGTGATGGGCAGTGTTACAGTGAGGCCCAGTGTTACAGTGAGGCACAGTGTCACAGCGATGGGCAGTGTTACAGTGAGGGACAATGTTACAGTGGGGGGCAGTGTTACAGTCAGGATCAGTTTTACAGTGAGGGACAGTGTTACATTGAGGGGCAGTGTTACAGTGTGGGGAAATATTACCTGTGAGGGGCAGGGTTACGGTGAGGATCAGTGTTACAGTGAGGGGCAGTGTTACAGTGAGGGGAAGTGTTACAGTGAGAGTGTATCAGTGTTACAGTGATAGGCAATGTTACAGTGAATGGTGTAACAGTGTTACAGTGAGGATCAGTGTTACAGTGAAGGTCAGTGTTAAAGAGAAGGTCAGTGTTACAGTTAGGGCCAGTGTTACAGTGAGTGTTGCATCAGTGTTACAGTGAGGGGCAGTGTTACAGTGAAGATTAGTGTAACGGTGATGCGCAGTGTTACAGTGAGGGGCAGTGTTACAGTGAGGGTCAGTGTTACAGTGAGGGGCAGTGTTAGAGTGAGGATCAGTGTTACAGTGAGGGGAAGTGTTCGAGTGAGGATCAGTGTTACAGTGAGGGTCAGTGTTACAGTGTGGGGAAATATGACAGTGTTTACAGTGAGGATCTGAGTTAAAGTGATGGGCAGTGTTACAGTGAGGATCAGTGTTACAGTGAGGGGCAGTGTTACAGTGTAGGGAAATATTACAGTGAGGGGCAGTGTTACATTGAGGATCCGTGTTACAGTGAGGGGCAGTGTTACAGTGAGGGGCAGTGTTACAGTGAGGGGAGTATCAGTGTTACAGTGACAGGCAATGTTACAGTTAATGGTGTAACAGTGTTACAGTGAGGATCAGTGTTACAGTGAATGGCAGTGTTACAGTGAGGGGTGCATTAGTGTTACAGTGAGGATTAGTGTTAAAGTGATGGGCAGTGTTACAGTGAGGCCCAGCGTTACAGTAAGGGGCTGTATTACAGTGAGGGGTGTATCAGTGTTTACAGTGAGTATCAGTGTTACATTGAGGATCAGTGCTACAGTTAGGGGAAGTGTTACAGTGAGGGGCAGTGTTGCTGTGAGGGGAGGCGTTACAGTAAGGATCAGTATTACAGTCAGGTGCAGTGTTACAGTGAGGGGCAGTGTAACAGTGATGGGTGTATCAGTGTGACAATTAGGTTCAGCGTTACCGTGAGTGGCAGTGTAACAGTGTGTGGAAGTGTTACTGCGAGTGGCCATGTTATAGTGAAGTGCAGTGTTACAGTGAGGTTTGTATAAGCGTTAGAGTAAGGAATGGTGTTGCAGTGAATATCAGTGTTATAGTGAGGGTCAGTGTTGTGGTGAAGGGGCAGTGTTGCAGTGAGGGGCAGTGTTGCACAGAAGGTCAGTGTTAAAGTAAAGATCAGTGTTACAGTGTGGTTAAGTGTTAGAGTGAGGGATGTATCAGTGTGACCGTGAGGATCAGTGTTACAGTGAGGGGCAGTGTTACAGCGAGGAGCAGTGTTACAGCGAGTAGCAGTGTTACAGTGAGGAGCAGTGTTACAGTGAGGGGCAGTGTTACAGTGATGGACAGTGTTAAAGTGAGGGGCAGTGTTACATTGAGGGGCAGTGTTAACAGTGACGGATTTATCAGAGTTAAAATGAGGTTCAGTGTTAGAGTGAGGGGCAGTGTTACAGTTGGGGGCAGTGTTACAGCGAGGAGCAGTGTTACAGTGAGTGGCAGTGTTACAGTGAGGGACAGTGTTAAAGTGAGGGGCGGTGTTACATTGAGGGGCAGTGTTAACAGTGACGGATGTATCAGGGTTAAAATGAGGTTCAGTGTTACAGTGAGGGGCAGTGTTACAGTGTGGGGAAATATTACAGTGGTGGCAGTGTTACAGTAAGTATCGGTGTTACAGATAGGGGCAGTGTTACAGTGAGGGGCAGTGTTACAGTGAGGGGTGTTTCAGTGTTACAGTGAGGATGAATATTACAGTGAGGATCAGTGTTACAGTGAATGGCAGTGTTACAGTGAGGGTGTATTAGTGTTACAGTGAGGATTAGTGTTAAAGTGATGGGCAGTGTTACAGTGAGGCCCAGCGTTACAGTAAGGTGCTGTATTACAGTGAGGGGTGTATCAGTGTTTACAGTGAGTATCAGTGTTACATTGAGGATCAGTGCTACAGTTAGGGAAAGTGTTACAGTGAGGGTCAGTGTTGCTGTGAGGGGAGGTGTTACAGTAAGGGGCAGTGTTACAGTAAGGATCAGTGTTACAGATAGGGGCAGTGTTACAGTGAGGGGTGTTTCAGTGAGGATGAATATTACAGCGAGGATCAGTGTTACAGTGAGTGGCAGTGTTACAGTCAGGGTGTATTAGTGTTACAGTGAGGATCAGAGTTAAAGTGATGGGCAGTGTTACAGTGAGGCCCAGAGTTACAGTGAGGCACAGTGTCACAGTGATGGGCAGTGTTACAGTGGGGGACAATGTTACAGTGGGGGGCAGTGTTACAGTGAGGATCAGTTTTACAGTGAGGGATAGTGTTACATTGAGGGGCAGTGTTACAGTGTGGGGAAATATTACCTGTGAGGGGCAGGGTTACGGTGAGGATCAGTGTTACAGTGAGGGGCAGTGTTACAGTGAGGGGCAGAGTTACAGTGAGAATGTATCAGTGTTACAGCGATAGGCAATGTTACAGTGAATGGTGTAACAGTGTTACAGTGAGGATCAGTGTTACAGTGAAGGTCAGTGTTAAAGAGAAGGTCAGTGTTAGAGTTAGGGCCAGTGTTACAGTGAGTGTTGCATCAGTGTTACAGTGAGGGGCAGTGTTACAGTGAAGATTAGTGTAACAGTGATGCGCAGTGTTACAGTGAGGGGCAGTGTTACAGTGAGGGTCAGTGTTACAGTGAGGGGCAGTGTTAGAGTGAGGATCAGTGTTACAGTGAGGGGAAGTGTTACAGTGAATGGCAGTGTTACAGTGAGGGTGTATTAGTGTTACAGTGAGGATTAGTGTTAAAGTGATGGGCAGTGTTACAGTGAGGCCCAGCGTTACAGTAAGGTGCTGTATTACAGTGAGGGGTGTATCAGTGTTTACAGTGAGTATCAGTGTTACATTGAGGATCAGTGCTATAGTTAGGGGAAGTGTTACAGTGAGGGTCAGTGTTGCTGTGAGGGGAGGCGTTACAGTAAGGATCAGTGTTACATATAGGGGCAGTGTTACAGTGAGGGGTGTTTCAGTGTTACAGTGAGGATGAATATTACAGCGAGGATCAGTGTTACAGTGAGTGGCAGTGTTACAGTGAGGGTGTATTAGTGTTACAGTGAGAATCAGAGTTAAAGTGATGGGCAGTGTTACAGTGAGGCCCAGTTTTACAGTGAGGCACAGTGTTACAGTGATGGGCAGTGTTACAGTGAGGGACAATGTTACAGTGGGGGGGCAGTGTTACAGTGAGGATCAGTTTTACAGTGAGGGACAGTGTTACATTGAGGGGCAGTGTTACAGTGTGGGGAAATATTACCTGTGAGGGGCAGGGTTACGGTGAGGATCAGTGTTACAGTGAGGGGCAGTTTTACAGTGAGGGGCAGTGTTACAGTGAGAGTGTATCAGTGTTACAGTGATAGGCAATGTTACAGTGAATGGTGTAACAGTTTTACAGTGAGGATCAGTGTTACAGTGAAGGTCAGTGTTAAAGAGAAGGTCAGTGTTACAGTTAGGGCCAGTGTTACAGTGAAGATTAGTGTAACAGTGATGCGCAGTGTTACAGTGAGGGACAGTGTTACAGTGAGGGTCAGTGTTACAGTGAGGGGCAGTGTTAAAGTGAGGATCAGTGTTACAGTGAGGGGAAGTGTTCGAGTGAGGATCAGTGTTACATTGAGGGTCAGTGTTACAGTGTGGGGAAATATGACAGTGTTTACAGTGAGGATCTGAGTTAAAGTGATGGGCAGTGTTACAGTGAGGATCAGTGTTACAGTGAGGGGCAGTGTTACAGTGTAGGGAAATATTACAGTGGGGGCAGTGTTACAGTAAGTATCAGTGTTACAGATAGGGGCAGTGTTACAGTGAGGGGCAGTGTTACAGTGAGGGGTGTTTCAGTGTTACAGTGAGGATGAATATTACAGTGAGGATCAGTGTTATAGTGAATGGCAGTGTTACAGTGAGGGGTGTATTAGTGTTACAGTGAGGATCAGAGTTAAAGTGATGGGCAGTGTTACAGTGAGGCCCAGTGTTACAGTGAGGCACAGTGTCACAGTGATGGGCAGTGTTACAGTGAGGGACAATGTTACAGTGGGGGCAGTGTTACAGTGAGGATCAGTTTTACAGTGAGGGACAGTGTTACATTGAGGGGCAGTGTTACAGTGTGGGGAAATATTACCTGTGAGGGGCAGGGTTACGGTGAGGATCGGTGTTACAGTGAGGGGCAGTGTTACAGTGAGGGGCAGTGTTACAGTGAGAGTGTATCAGTGTTACAGTGATAGGCAATGTTACAGTGAATGGTGTAACAGTGTTACAGTGAGGATCAGTGTTACAGTGAAGGTCAGTGTTAAAGAGAAGGTCAGGGTTACAGTGAGGGCCAGTGTTACAGTGAGTGTTGCATCAGTGTTACAGTGAGGGGCAGTGTTACAGTGAGGGGCAGTGTTATAGTGAGGATCAGTGTTACAGTGAGGGGAAGTGTTCGAGTGAGGATCAGTGTTACAGTGAGGGTCAGTGTTACAGTGTGGGGAAATATGACAGTGTTTACTGTGAGGATCTGAGTTAAAGTGATGGGCAGTGTTACAGTGAGGATCAGTGTTAGAGTGAGGGGCAGTGTTACAGTGAGGGGTGTTTCAGTGTTACAGTGAGGATGAATATTACAGTGAGGATCAGTGTTACAGTGAATGGCAGTGTTACAGTGAGGGGTGTATTAGTGTTACAGTGAGGATTAGTGTTAAAGTGATGGGCAGTGTTACAGTGAGGCCCAGCGTTACAATAAGGGGCTGTATTACAGTGAGGGGTGTATCAGTGTTTACAGTGAGTATCAGTGTTACATTGAGGATCAGTGCTACAGTTAGGGGAAGTGTTACAGTGAGGGTCAGTGTTGCTGTGAGGGGAGGCGTTACAGTAAGGGGCAGTGTTACAGTCAGGTGCAGTGTTACAGTGAGGGGCAGTGTAACAGTGATGGGTGTATCAGTGTGACAATTAGGTTCAGCGTTACCGTGAGTGGCAGTGTTACAGTGTGGGGAAGTGTTACAGCGAGTGGCCATGTTACAGTGAAGTGCAGTGTTACAGTGAGGTTTGTATAAGCGTTAGAGTAAGGAACGGTGTTGCAGTGAATATCAGTGTTATAGTGAAGGTCAGTGTTGCGGTGAAGGGGCAGTATTGCAGTGAGGGGCAGTGTTGCAGAGAAGGTCAGTGTTAAAGTAATGATCAGTGTTACAGTGTGGTTAAGTGTTAGAGTGGGGGATGTATCAGTGTGACCGTGAGGATCAGTGTTACAGTGAGGGGCAGTGTTACAGCGAGGAGCAGTGTTACAGCGAGGAGCAGTGTTACAGTGAGGAGCAGTGTTACAGTGAGGGGCAGTGTTACAGTGAGGGACAGTGTTAAAGTGAGGGGCAGTGTTGCATTGAGGGGCAGTGTGAACAGTGATGGATGTATCAGAGTTAAAATGAGGTTCAGTGTTACAGTGAGGATCAGTGTTACAGTGAGGGGCAGTGTTACAGTGTGGGGAAATGTTACAGTGGTGGCAGTGTTAGAGTAAGTATCAGTGTTACAGATAGGGGCAGTGTTACAGTGAGGGGCGGTGTTACAGTAAGGGGTGTTTCAATGTTACAGTGAGGATGAATATTACAGTGAGGATCAGTTTTACAGTGAGGGACAGTGTTACATTGAGGGGCAGTGTTACAGTGTGTGGAAATATTACAGTGAGGGGCAGTGTTACGGTGAGGATCAGTGTTACAGTGAGGGGCAGTGTTACAGTGAGGGGCAGTGTTACAGTGAGAGTGTATCAGTGTTACAGTGATAGGCAATGTTACAGTGAATGGTGTAACAGTGTTACAGTGAGGATCAGTGTTACAGTGAAGATTAGTGTAACAGTGATGCGCAGTGTTACAGTGAGGGGAAGTGTTACAGTGAGGGGCAGTGTTACAGTGAAGGGTGTTTCAGTGTTACAGTGAGGATGAATATTACAGTGAGGATCAGTGTTACAGTGAATGGCAGTGTTACAATGAGGGGTGTATTCGTGTTACAGTGAGGATTAGTGTTAAAGTGATGGGCAGTGTTACAGTGAGGGGTGTATCAGTGTTTACAGTGAGTATCAGTGTTACATTGAGGATCAGTGCTACAGTTAGGGGAAGTGTTACAGTGAGGGTCAGTGTTGCTGTGAGGGGAGGCGTTACAGTAAGGGGCAGTGTTACAGTCAGGTGCAGTGTTACAGTGAGGGGCAGTGTAACAGTGAGGGTCAGTGTTACAGTGAGGATCAGTGTTACAGTGAGGGACGGTGTTACATTGAGGGGCAGTGTTACAGTGTGGGGAAATATTACAGTGAGGGGCAGTGTTACAGTGAGGATCAGTGTCACAGTGAAGGTCAGTGTTAAAGAGAAGGTCAGTGTTACAGTGAGTGTTGCATCAGTGTTACAGTGAGGGGCAGTGTTACAGTGAAGATTAGTGTAACAGTGATGTGCAGTGTTACAGTGAGGGGCAGTGTTACAGTGAGGAGCAGTGTTACAGTGAATATCAGTGTTATAATGAATATCAGTGTTACAGTGAGGATCAGTGTTACATTGAGGATCAGTGTTACAGTGAGGGGCAGTGTTACAGTGAGGGGCAGTGTTACAGTGAGGACCAGTGTTACAGTGAGGGGCAGTGTTACAGTGAGGGGCAGTGTTACAGTGTGGGGAAATATTACAGTGGGGGGCAGTGTTACAGTAAGTATCAGTGTTACAGATAGGGGCAGTGTTACAGTGAGGGGTGTTTCAGTGTTACAGTGAGAATGAATATTACAGTGAGGATCAGTGTTACAGTGAGTGGCAGTGTTACAGTGAGGGTGTATTAGTGTTACAGTGAGGATCAGAGTTAAGGTGATGGGCAGTGTTACAGTGAGGGGCAGTGTTACAGTGAAGGGTGTTTCAGTGTTACAGTGAGGATGAATATTACAGTGAGAATCAGTGTTACAGTGAATGGCAGTGTTACAGTGAGGGGTGTATTAGTGTTACAGTGAGGATTAGTGTTAAAGTGATGGGCAGTGTTACAGTGAGGCCCAGCGTTACAGTAAGGGGCTGTATTACAGTGAGGGGTGTATCAGTGTTTACAGTGAGTATCAGTGTTACATTGAGGATCAGTGCTACAGTTAGGGGAAGTGTTACAGTGAGGGGCAGTGTTGCTGTGAGGGGAGGCGTTACAGTAAGGGGCAGTGTTACAGTAAGGATCAGTGTTACAGATAGGGGCAGTGTTACAGTGAGGTTCAGTGTTACTTTGAGTGGCAGTGTAGCAGTGATGGGTGTATCAGTGTTACAATGAGGTTCAGTGTTACTGTGAGCGGCAGTGTTACCGTGTGGGGAAATGTTACAGCGAGTGGCCATGTTACAGTGAAGTGCAGTGTTACAGTGAGGTTTGTATAACCATTAGAGTGAGGATCGGTGTTGCAGTGAATATCAGTGTTATAGTGAGGGTCAGTGATGTGGTGAGGGGGAAGTGTTGCAGTGAGGGGCAGTTTTACAGTGAGGGGAAGTGTTACAGTGAGGGTCAGTGTTACAGTGAGTATCTGTGTTACAGTGAGGGTCACTGTTGCCATGAGGATCAGGGTTACAATGAAGATCAGTGATACAGTGAGGGTCAGTGTTACAGTGAGGGACGTGTTAATATGAGGTTCAGCATTAAAGTGAGGCGTGTATCAGTATTACCGTGACGATCAGTGTTACAATGCGGTGCAGTGCTACAGTGAGAGGCAATGTTACAGTGAGAGGCAGTGTTACAGTGAGGGGCAATGTTACAGTGAGGGTCAGTGTTACAGTGAGGGGCAGTGTTGCAGTGTGGTGCAGAGCTACAGTGAGGGGCAATGTTACAGTGAGGGGCAGAGTTACAATAAGGATTATTGTTACAGTCAGGGGCAGTATTACAGCGAAGGGCGTATTACAGTGGGGGGCAGTGTTACATTAAGTATCAGTGTTACAGATAGGGGCAGTGTTACAGTGAGGGGCAGTGTTACAGTGTGGGGAAATATTACAGTGAGGGGCAGTGTTACAGTGAGGATCAGTGTCACAGTGAAGGTCAGTGTTAAAGAGAAGGTCAGTGTTACAGTGAGTGTTGCATCAGTGTTACAGTGAGGGGCAGTGTTACAGTGAAGATTAGTGTAACAGTGATGTGCAGTGTTACAGTGAGGGGCAGTGTTACAGTGAGGAGCAGTGTTACAGTGAATATCAGTGTTATAATGAATATCAGTGTTACAGTGAGGATCAGTGTTACATTGCGGATCAGTGTTACAGTGAATGGCAGTGTTACAGTGAGGGTGTATTAGTGTTACAGTGAGGATTAGTGTTAAAGTGATGGGCAGTGTTACAGTGAGGCCCAGCGTTACAGTAAGGTGCTGTATTACAGTGAGGGGTGTATCAGTGTTTACAGTGAGTATCAGTGTTACATTGAGGATCAGTGCTACAGTTAGGGGAAGTGTTACAGTGAGGGTCAGTGTTGCTGTGAGGGGAGGCATTACAGTAAGGGGCAGTGTTACAGTAAGGATCAGTGTTACAGATAGGGGCAGTGTTACAGTGAGGGGTGTTTCAGTGTTACAGTGAGGATGAATATTACAGCGAGGATCAGTGTTACAGTGAATGGCAGTGTTACAGTCAGGGTGTATTAGTGTTACAGTGAGGATCAGAGTTAAAGTGATGGGCAGTGTTACAGTGAGGCCCAGTGTTACAGTGAGGCACAGTGTCACAGCGATGGGCAGTGTTACAGTGAGGGACAATGTTACAGTGGGGGGCAGTGTTACAGTGAGGATCAGTTTTACAGTGAGGGACAGTGTTACATTGAGGGGCAGTGTTACAGTGTGGGGAAATATTACCTGTGAGGGGCAGGGTTACGGTGAGGATCAGTGTTACAGTGAGGGGCAGTGTTACAGTGAGGGGCAGTGTTACAGTGAGAGTGTATCAGTGTTACAGTGATAGGCAATGTTACAGTGAATGGTGTAACAGTGTTACAGTGAGGATCAGTGTTACAGTGAAGGTCAGTGTTAAAGAGAAGGTCAGTGTTACAGTTAGGGCCAGTGTTACAGTGAGTTTTGCATCAGTGTTACAGTGAGGGGCAGTGTTACAGTGAAGATTAGTGTAACGGTGATGCGCAGTGTTACAGTGAGGGGCAGTGTTACAGTGAGGGTCAGTGTTACAGTGAGGGGCAGTGTTAGAGTGAGGATCAGTGTTACAGTGAGGGGAAGTGTTCGAGTGAGGATCAGTGTTACAGTGAGGGTCAGTGTTACAGTGTGGGGAAATATGACAGTGTTTACAGTGAGGATCTGAGTTAAAGTGATGGGCAGTGTTACAGTGAGGATCAGTGTTACAGTGAGGGGCAGTGTTACAGTGTAGGGAAATATTACAGTGAGGGGCAGTGTTACATTGAGGATCCGTGTTACAGTGAGGGGCAGTGTTACAGTGAGGGGCAGTGTTACAGTGAGGGGAGTATCAGTGTTACAGTGACAGGCAATGTTACAGTTAATGGTGTAACAGTGTTACAGTGAGGATCAGTGTTACAGTGAATGGCAGTGTTACAGTGAGGGGTGTATTAGTGTTACAGTGAGGATTAGTGTTAAAGTGATGGGCAGTGTTACAGTGAGGCCCAGCGTTACAGTAAGGGGCTGTATTACAGTGAGGGGTGTATCAGTGTTTACAGTGAGTATCAGTGTTACATTGAGGATCAGTGCTACAGTTAGGGGAAGTGTTACAGTGAGGGTCAGTGTTGCTGTGAGGGGAGGCGTTACAGTAAGGGGCAGTGTTACAGTAAGGATCAGTATTACAGTCAGGTGCAGTGTTACAGTGAGGGGCAGTGTAACAGTGATGGGTGTATCAGTGTGACAATTAGGTTCAGCGTTACCGTGAGTGGCAGTGTAACAGTGTGTGGAAGTGTTACTGCGAGTGGCCATGTTATAGTGAAGTGCAGTGTTACAGTGAGGTTTGTATAAGCGTTTAGAGTAAGGAATGGTGTTGCAGTGAATATCAGTGTTATAGTGAGGGTCAGTGTTGTGGTGAAGGGGCAGTGTTGCAGTGAGGGGCAGTGTTGCACAGAAGGTCAGTGTTAAAGTAAAGATCAGTGTTACAGTGTGGTTAAGTGTTAGAGTGAGGGATGTATCAGTGTGACCGTGAGGATCAGTGTTACAGTGAGGGGCAGTGTTACAGCGAGGAGCAGTGTTACAGCGAGTAGCAGTGTTACAGTGAGGAGCAGTGTTACAGTGAGGGGCAGTGTTACAGTGATGGACAGTGTTAAAGTGAGGGGCAGTGTTACATTGAGGGGCAGTGTTAACAGTGACGGATTTATCAGAGTTAAAATGAGGTTCAGTGTTAGAGTGAGGGGCAGTGTTACAGTTGGGGGCAGTGTTACAGCGAGGAGCAGTGTTACAGTGAGTGGCAGTGTTACAGTGAGGGACAGTGTTAAAGTGAGGGGCGGTGTTACATTGAGGGGCAGTGTTAACAGTGACGGATGTATCAGGGTTAAAATGAGGTTCAGTGTTACAGTGAGGGGCAGTGTTACAGTGTGGGGAAATATTACAGTGGTGGCAGTGTTACAGTAAGTATCGGTGTTACAGATAGGGGCAGTGTTACAGTGAGGGGCAGTGTTACAGTGAGGGGTGTTTCAGTGTTACAGTGAGGATGAATATTACAGTGAGGATCAGTGTTACAGTGAATGGCAGTGTTACAGTGAGGGTGTATTAGTGTTACAGTGAGGATTAGTGTTAAAGTGATGGGCAGTGTTACAGTGAGGCCCAGCGTTACAGTAAGGTGCTGTATTACAGTGAGGGGTGTATCAGTGTTTACAGTGAGTATCAGTGTTACATTGAGGATCAGTGCTACAGTTAGGGAAAGTGTTACAGTGAGGGTCAGTGTTGCTGTGAGGGGAGGTGTTACAGTAAGGGGCAGTGTTACAGTAAGGATCAGTGTTACAGATAGGGGCAGTGTTACAGTGAGGGGTGTTTCAGTGAGGATGAATATTACAGCGAGGATCAGTGTTACAGTGAGTGGCAGTGTTACAGTCAGGGTGTATTAGTGTTACAGTGAGGATCAGAGTTAAAGTGATGGGCAGTGTTACAGTGAGGCCCAGAGTTACAGTGAGGCACAGTGTCACAGTGATGGGCAGTGTTACAGTGGGGGACAATGTTACAGTGGGGGGCAGTGTTACAGTGAGGATCAGTTTTACAGTGAGGGATAGTGTTACATTGAGGGGCAGTGTTACAGTGTGGGGAAATATTACCTGTGAGGGGCAGGGTTACGGTGAGGATCAGTGTTACAGTGAGGGGCAGTGTTACAGTGAGGGGCAGAGTTACAGTGAGAATGTATCAGTGTTACAGCGATAGGCAATGTTACAGTGAATGGTGTAACAGTGTTACAGTGAGGATCAGTGTTACAGTGAAGGTCAGTGTTAAAGAGAAGGTCAGTGTTAGAGTTAGGGCCAGTGTTACAGTGAGTGTTGCATCAGTGTTACAGTGAGGGGCAGTGTTACAGTGAAGATTAGTGTAACAGTGATGCGCAGTGTTACAGTGAGGGGCAGTGTTACAGTGAGGGTCAGTGTTACAGTGAGGGGCAGTGTTAGAGTGAGGATCAGTGTTACAGTGAGGGGAAGTGTTACAGTGAATGGCAGTGTTACAGTGAGGGTGTATTAGTGTTACAGTGAGGATTAGTGTTAAAGTGATGGGCAGTGTTACAGTGAGGCCCAGCGTTACAGTAAGGTGCTGTATTACAGTGAGGGGTGTATCAGTGTTTACAGTGAGTATCAGTGTTACATTGAGGATCAGTGCTACAGTTAGGGGAAGTGTTACAGTGAGGGTCAGTGTTGCTGTGAGGGGAGGCGTTACAGTAAGGATCAGTGTTACATATAGGGGCAGTGTTACAGTGAGGGGCGTTTCAGTGTTACAGTGAGGATGAATATTACAGCGAGGATCAGTGTTACAGTGAGTGGCAGTGTTACAGTGAGGGTGTATTAGTGTTACAGTGAGGATCAGAGTTAAAGTGATGGGCAGTGTTACAGTGAGGCCCAGTTTTACAGTGAGGCACAGTGTTACAGTGATGGGCAGTGTTACAGTGAGGGACAATGTTACAGTGGGGGGGCAGTGTTACAGTGAGGATCAGTTTTACAGTGAGGGACAGTGTTACATTGAGGGGAAGTGTTACAGTGTGGGGAAATATTACCTGTGAGGGGCAGGGTTACGGTGAGGATCAGTGTTACAGTGAGGGGCAGTGTTACAGTGAGGGGCAGTGTTACAGTGAGAGTGTATCAGTGTTACAGTGATAGGCAATGTTACAGTGAATGGTGTAACAGTTTTACAGTGAGGATCAGTGTTACAGTGAAGGTCAGTGTTAAAGAGAAGGTCAGTGTTACAGTTAGGGCCAGTGTTACAGTGAAGATTAGTGTAACAGTGATGCGCAGTGTTACAGTGAGGGACAGTGTTACAGTGAGGGTCAGTGTTACAGTGAGGGGCAGTGTTAAAGTGAGGATCAGTGTTACAGTGAGGGGAAGTGTTCGAGTGAGGATCAGTGTTACAGTGAGGGTCAGTGTTACAGTGTGGGGAAATATGACAGTGTTTACAGTGAGGATCTGAGTTAAAGTGATGGGCAGTGTTACAGTGAGGATCAGTGTTACAGTGAGGGGCAGTGTTACAGTGTAGGGAAATATTACAGTGGGGGCAGTGTTACAGTAAGTATCAGTGTTACAGATAGGGGCAGTGTTACAGTGAGGGGCAGTGTTACAGTGAGGGGTGTATCAGTGTTACAGTGACAGGCAATGTTACAGTGAATTGTGTAACAGTGTTACAGCGAGGATCAGTGTTAAAGTGAAGGTCAGTGTTAAAGAGAAGGTCAGTGTTACAGTTAGGGCCAGTGTTACAGTGAGTGTTGCATCAGTGTTACAGTGAGGGGCAGTGTTACAGTGAAGATTAGTGTAACGGTGATGCACAGTGTTACAGTGAGGGGCAGTGTTACAGTGAGGGGTGTTTCAGTGTTACAGTGAGGATGAATATTACAGTGAGGATCAGTGTTATAGTGAATGGCAGTGTTACAGTGAGGGGTGTATTAGTGTTACAGTGAGGATCAGAGTTAAAGTGATGGGCAGTGTTACAGTGAGGCCCAGTGTTACAGTGAGGCACAGTGTCACAGTGATGGGCAGTGTTACAGTGAGGGACAATGTTACAGTGGGGGCAGTGTTACAGTGAGGATCAGTTTTACAGTGAGGGACAGTGTTACATTGAGGGGCAGTGTTACAGTGTGGGGAAATATTACCTGTGAGGGGCAGGGTTACGGTGAGGATCGGTGTTACAGTGAGGGGCAGTGTTACAGTGAGGGGCAGTGTTACAGTGAGAGTGTATCAGTGTTACAGTGATAGGCAATGTTACAGTGAATGGTGTAACAGTGTTGCAGTGAGGATCAGTGTTACAGTGAAGGTCAGTGTTAAAGAGAAGGTCAGGGTTACAGTGAGGGCCAGTGTTACAGTGAGTGTTGCATCAGTGTTACAGTGAGGGGCAGTGTTACAGTGAGGGGCAGTGTTATAGTGAGGATCAGTGTTACAGTGAGGGGAAGTGTTCGAGTGAGGATCAGTGTTACAGTGAGGGTCAGTGTTACAGTGTGGGGAAATATGACAGTGTTTACTGTGAGGATCTGAGTTAAAGTGATGGGCAGTGTTACAGTGAGGATCAGTGTTAGAGTGAGGGGCAGTGTTACAGTGAGGGGTGTTTCAGTGTTACAGTGAGGATGAATATTACAGTGAGGATCAGTGTTGCAGTGAATGGCAGTGTTACAGTGAGGGGTGTATTAGTGTTACAGTGAGGATTAGTGTTAAAGTGATGGGCAGTGTTACAGTGAGGCCCAGCGTTACAATAAGGGGCTGTATTACAGTGAGGGGTGTATCAGTGTTTACAGTGAGTATCAGTGTTACATTGAGGATCAGTGCTACAGTTAGGGGAAGTGTTACAGTGAGGGTCAGTGTTGCTGTGAGGGGAGGCGTTACAGTAAGGGGCAGTGTTACAGTCAGGTGCAGTGTTACAGTGAGGGGCAGTGTAACAGTGATGGGTGTATCAGTGTGACAATTAGGTTCAGCGTTACCGTGAGTGGCAGTGTTACAGTGTGGGGAAGTGTTACAGCGAGTGGCCATGTTACAGTGAAGTGCAGTGTTACAGTGAGGTTTGTATAAGCGTTAGAGTAAGGAACGGTGTTGCAGTGAATATCAGTGTTATAGTGAAGGTCAGTGTTGCGGTGAAGGGGCAGTATTGCAGTGAGGGGCAGTGTTGCAGAGAAGGTCAGTGTTAAAGTAATGATCAGTGTTACAGTGTGGTTAAGTGTTAGAGTGGGGGATGTATCAGTGTGACCGTGAGGATCAGTGTTACAGTGAGGGGCAGTGTTACAGCGAGGAGCAGTGTTACAGCGAGGAGCAGTGTTACAGTGAGGAGCAGTGTTACAGTGAGGGGCAGTGTTACAGTGAGGGACAGTGTTAAAGTGAGGGGCAGTGTTGCATTGAGGGGCAGTGTTAACAGTGATGGATGTATCAGAGTTAAAATGAGGTTCAGTGTTACAGTGAGGATCAGTGTTACAGTGAGGGGCAGTGTTACAGTGTGGGGAAATGTTACAGTGGTGGCAGTGTTAGAGTAAGTATCAGTGTTACAGATAGGGGCAGTGTTACAGTGAGGGGCGGTGTTACAGTAAGGGGTGTTTCAATGTTACAGTGAGGATGAATATTACAGTGAGGATCAGTTTTACAGTGAGGGACAGTGTTACATTGAGGGGCAGTGTTACAGTGTGTGGAAATATTACAGTGAGGGGCAGTGTTACGGTGAGGATCAGTGTTACAGTGAGGGGCAGTGTTACAGTGAGGGGCAGTGTTACAGTGAGAGTGTATCAGTGTTACAGTGATAGGCAATGTTACAGTGAATGGTGTAACAGTGTTACAGTGAGGATCAGTGTTACAGTGAAGGTCAGTGTTACAGTGAGTGTTGCATCAGTGTTACAGTGAGGGGCAGTGTTACAGTGAAGATTAGTGTAACAGTGATGCGCAGTGTTACAGTGAGGGGAAGTGTTACAGTGAGGGGCAGTGTTACAGTGAAGGGTGTTTCAGTGTTACAGTGAGGGTGTATTAGTGTTACAGTGAGGATCAGAGTTAAAGTGATGGGCAGTGTTACAGTGAGGCCCAGTTTTACAGTGAGGCACAGTGTTACAGTGATGGGCAGTGTTACCGTGAGGGACAATGTTACAGTGGGGGGGCAGTGTTACAGTGAGGATCAGTTTTACAGTGAGGGACAGTTTTACATTGAGGGGCAGTGTTACAGTGTGGGGAAATATTACCTGTGAGGGGCAGGGTTACGGTGAGGATCAGTGTTACAGTGAGGGGCAGTGTTACAGTGAGGGGCAGTGTTACAGTGAGAGTGTATCAGTGTTACAGTGATAGGCAATGTTACAGTGAATGGTGTAACAGTTTTACAGTGAGGATCAGTGTTACAGTGAAGGTCAGTGTTAAAGAGAAGGTCAGTGTTACAGTTAGGGCCAGTGTTACAGTGAGTTTTGCATCAGTGTTACAGTGAGGGGCAGTGTTACAGTGAAGATTAGTGTAACAGTGATGCGCAGTGTTACAGTGAGGGACAGTGTTACAGTGAGGGTCAGTGTTACAGTGAGGGGCAGTGTTAAAGTGAGGATCAGTGTTAGAGTGAGGGGAAGTGTTCGAGTGAGGATCAGTGCTACAGTGAGGGTCAGTGTTACAGTGTGGGGAAATATGACAGTGTTTACAGTGAGGATCTGAGTTAAAGTGATGGGCAGTGTTACAGTGAGGATCAGTGTTACAGTGAGGGGCAGTGTTACAGTGTAGGGAAATATTACAGTGGGGGCAGTGTTACAGTAAGTATCAGTGTTACAGATAGGGGCAGTGTTACAGTGAGGGGCAGTGTCACAGTGAGGGGTGTTTCAGTGTTACAGTGAGGATGAATATTACAGTGAGGATCAGTGTTATAGTGAATGGCAGTGTTACAGTGAGGGGTGTATTAGTGTTACAGTGAGGATCAGAGTTAAAGTGATGGGCAGTGTTACAGTCAGGCCCAGTGTTACAGTGAGGCACAGTGTCACAGTGATGGGCAGTTTTACAGTGAGGGACAATGTTACAGTGGGGGGCAGTGTTACAGTGAGGATCAGTTTTACAGTGAGGGACAGTGTTACATTGAGGGGCAGTGTTACAGTGTGGGGAAATATTACCTGTGAGGGGCAGGGTTACGGTGAGGATCAGTGTTACAGTGAGGGGCAGTGTTACAGTGAGGGGCAGTGTTACAGTGAGAGTGTATCAGTGTTACAGTGATAGGCAATGTTACAGTGAATGGTGTAACAGTGTTACAGTGAGGATCAGTGTTACAGTGAAGGTCAGTGTTAAAGAGAAGGTCAGGGTTACAGTGAGGGCCAGTGTTACAGTGAGTGTTGCATCAGTGTTACAGTGAGGGGCAGTGTTACAGTGAGGGGCAGTGTTATAGTGAGGATCAGTGTTACAGTGAGGGGAAGTGTTCGAGTGAGGATCAGTGTTACAGTGAGGGTCAGTGTTACAGTGTGGGGAAATATGACAGTGTTTACTGTGAGGATCTGAGTTAAAGTGATGGGCAGTGTTACAGTGAGGATCAGTGTTAGAGTGAGGGGCAGTGTTACAGTGAGGGGTGTTTCAGTGTTACAGTGAGGATGAATATTACAGTGAGGATCAGTGTTACAGTGAATGGCAGTGTTACAGTGAGGGGTGTATTAGTGTTACAGTGAGGATTAGTGTTAAAGTGATGGGCAGTGTTACAGTGAGGCCCAGCGTTACAATAAGGGGCTGTATTACAGTGAGGGGTGTATCAGTGTTTACAGTGAGTATCAGTGTTACATTGAGGATCAGTGCTACAGTTAGGGGAAGTGTTACAGTGAGGGTCAGTGTTGCTGTGAGGGGAGGCGTTACAGTAAGGGGCAGTGTTACAGTCAGGTGCAGTGTTACAGTGAGGGGCAGTGTAACAGTGATGGGTGTATCAGTGTGACAATTAGGTTCAGCGTTACCGTGAGTGGCAGTGTTACAGTGTGGGGAAGTGTTACAGCGAGTGGCCATGTTACAGTGAAGTGCAGTGTTACAGTGAGGTTTGTATAAGCGTTAGAGTAAGGAACGGTGTTGCAGTGAATATCAGTGTTATAGTGAAGGTCAGTGTTGCGGTGAAGGGGCAGTATTGCAGTGAGGGGCAGTGTTGCAGAGAAGGTCAGTGTTAAAGTAATGATCAGTGTTACAGTGTGGTTAAGTGTTAGAGTGGGGGATGTATCAGTGTGACCGTGAGGATCAGTGTTACAGTGAGGGGCAGTGTTACAGCGAGGAGCAGTGTTACAGCGAGGAGCAGTGTTACAGTGAGGAGCAGTGTTACAGTGAGGGGCAGTGTTACAGTGAGGGACAGTGTTAAAGTGAGGGGCAGTGTTGCATTGAGGGGCAGTGTTAACAGTGATGGATGTATCAGAGTTAAAATGAGGTTCAGTGTTACAGTGAGGATCAGTGTTACAGTGAGGGGCAGTGTTACAGTGTGGGGAAATGTTACAGTGGTGGCAGTGTTAGAGTAAGTATCAGTGTTACAGATAGGGGCAGTGTTACAGTGAGGGGCGGTGTTACAGTAAGGGGTGTTTCAATGTTACAGTGAGGATGAATATTACAGTGAGGATCAGTTTTACAGTGAGGGACAGTGTTACATTGAGGGGCAGTGTTACAGTGTGTGGAAATATTACAGTGAGGGGCAGTGTTACGGTGAGGATCAGTGTTACAGTGAGGGGCAGTGTTACAGTGAGGGGCAGTGTTACAGTGAGAGTGTATCAGTGTTACAGTGATAGGCAATGTTACAGTGAATGGTGTAACAGTGTTACAGTGAGGATCAGTGTTACAGTGAAGGTCAGTGTTACAGTGAGTGTTGCATCAGTGTTACAGTGAGGGGCAGTGTTACAGTGAAGATTAGTGTAACAGTGATGCGCAGTGTTACAGTGAGGGGAAGTGTTACAGTGAGGGGCAGTGTTACAGTGAAGGGTGTTTCAGTGTTACAGTGAGGATGAATATTACAGTGAGGATCAGTGTTACAGTGAATGGCAGTGTTACAATGAGGGGTGTATTCGTGTTACAGTGAGGATTAGTGTTAAAGTGATGGGCAGTGTTACAGTGAGGCCCAGCGTTACAGTAAGGGGCTGTATTACAGTGAGGGGTGTATCAGTGTTTACAGTGAGTATCAGTGTTACATTGAGGATCAGTGCTACAGTTAGGGGAAGTGTTACAGTGAGGGTCAGTGTTGCTGTGAGGGGAGGCGTTACAGTAAGGGGCAGTGTTACAGTAAGGATCAAGTGTTACAGTCAGGTGCAGTGTTACAGTGAGGCCCAGCATTACATTAAGGGGCAGTATTACAGTGAGGGGTGTATCAGTGTTTAGAGTGAGTATCAGTGTTACATTGAGGATCAGTGCTACAGTTAGGGGAAGTGTTACAGTGAGGGGCAGTGTTGCTGTGAGGGGAGGCGTTACAGTAAGGGGCAGTGTTACAGTCAGGTGCAGTGTTTCAGTGAGGGGCAGTGTAACGGTGATGGGTGTATCAGTGTGACAATTAGGTTCAGCGTTACCGTGAGTGGCAGTGTTACAGTGTGTGGAAGTGTTACAGCGAGTGGCCATGTTACAGTGAAGTGCAGTGTTACAGTGAGGTTTGTATAAGCGTTAGAGTAAGGAATGGTTTTGCAGTGAATATCAGTGTTATAGTGAGGGTCAGTGTTGCGGTGAAGGGGCAGTGTTGCAGTGAGGGGCAGTGTTGCAGAGAAGGTCAGTGTTAAAGTAAAGATCAGTGTTACAGTGTGGTTAAGTGTTAGAGTGAGGGATGTATCAGTGTGACCGTGAGGATCAGTGTTACAGTGAGGGGCATGGTTACAGTTATGGGCAGTGTTATAATGAGCAGCAGTGTTAGAGTGAGGGGTGTATCAGTTTTACATTGAGGATCAATGTTAAAGTCAGGGGTAGTGTTAAATTGAGGGGAGGTGTTATAGTAAGGGGCGGTGTTATAGTGAGGGGTGCATCAGTGTTGCATTTTTGGGCAGTGTTACAGTGAGTAGTGTAACAGTGTTAAAGTGTGGATCAGTGTTACAGTGAAGGTCAGTGTTGCAGTGAGGATTAGTGTTACAGTGAGGTGCAGTGTTAAAATTAGGATCAGTGTTACAGTGAGTGTTGTATCAGTGTTACAGTGAGGCGCAGTGTTACAGTGAGGATTAGAGTTACAGTGAGGTGCCGTGTTAAAATTAGGATCAGTGTTACAGTGAGGATCAGCGTTACAGTGAGGGTCAGAGTTACAGTGAAGGGCAGTGTGACAGTGAGCAGTAGTGTTACAGTGAGAGGCATATCAGTTTTACAGCGAGGATCAGTGTTCCAGTGAGGGACAGTGTTGCAGTGAGGATCAGTGTTATGGTGAGGATCAGTGTTGCCATGAGGATCTGAGTTACCATGACGATCAGTGATACAGTGAGGATAAGTGTTACAGTGAAGTGCAGTGTTACAGTGAGGGGTGTATCAGTGTTACAGTGAGGGGCAGTGTTACAGTGAGGGGCGGTGTTACAGTAAGGGGTGTTTCAATGTTACAGTGAGGATGAATATTACAGTGAGGATCAGTTTTACAGTGAGGGACAGTGTTACATTGAGGGGCAGTGTTACAGTGTGTGGAAATATTACAGTGAGGGGCAGTGTTACGGTGAGGATCAGTGTTACAGTGAGGGGCAGTGTTACAGTGAGGGGCAGTGTTACAGTGAGAGTGTATCAGTGTTACAGTGATAGGCAATGTTACAGTGAATGGTGTAACAGTGTTACAGTGAGGATCAGTGTTACAGTGAAGGTCAGTGTTACAGTGAGTGTTGCATCAGTGTTACAGTGAGGGGCAGTGTTACAGTGAAGATTAGTGTAACAGTGATGCACAGTGTTACAGTGAGGGGAAGTGTTACAGTGAGGGGCAGTGTTACAGTGAAGGGTGTTTCAGTGTTACAGTGAGGATGAATATTACAGTGAGGATCAGTGTTACAGTGAATGGCAGTGTTACAGTGAGGGGTGTATTCGTGTTACAGTGAGGATTAGTGTTAAAGTGATGGGCAGTGTTACAGTGAGGCCCAGCGTTACAGTAAGGGGCTGTATTACAGTGAGGGGTGTATCAGTGTTTACAGTGAGTATCAGTGTTACATTGAGGATCAGTGCTACAGTTAGGGGAAGTGTTACAGTGAGGGTCAGTGTTGCTGTGAGGGGTGGCGTTACAGTAAGGGGCAGTGTTACAGTAAGGATCAAGTGTTACAGTCAGGTGCAGTGTTACAGTGAGGCCCAGCATTACAGTAAGGGGCAGTATTACAGTGTGGGGTGTATCAGTGTTTAGAGTGAGTATCAGTGTTACATTGAGGATCAGTGCTACAGTTAGGGGAAGTGTTACAGTGAGGGGCAGTGTTGCTGTGAGGGGAGGCGTTACAGTAAGGGGCAGTGTTACAGTCAGGTGCAGTGTTTCAGTGAGGGGCAGTGTAACGGTGATGGGTGTATCAGTGTGACAATTAGGTTCAGCGTTACCGTGAGTGGCAGTGTTACAGTGTGTGGAAGTGTTACAGCGAGTGGCCATGTTACAGTGAAGTGCAGTGTTACAGTGAGGTTTGTATAAGCGTTAGAGTAAGGAATGGTTTTGCAGTGAATATCAGTGTTATAGTGAGGGTCAGTGTTGCGGTGAAGGGGCAGTGTTGCAGTGAGGGGCAGTGTTGCAGAGAAGGTCAGTGTTAAAGTAAAGATCAGTGTTACAGTGTGGTTAAGTGTTAGAGTGAGGGATGTATCAGTGTGACCGTGAGGATCAGTGTTACAGTGAGGGGCATGGTTACAGTTATGGGCAGTGTTATAATGAGCAGCAGTGTTAGAGTGAGGGGTGTATCAGTTTTACATTGAGGATCAATGTTAAAGTCAGGGGTAGTGTTAAATTGAGGGGAGGTGTTATAGTAAGGGGCGGTGTTATAGTGAGGGGTGCATCAGTGTTGCATTTTTGGGCAGTGTTACAGTGAGTAGTGTAACAGTGTTAAAGTGTGGATCAGTGTTACAGTGAAGGTCAGTGTTGCAGTGAGGATTAGTGTTACAGTGAGGTGCAGTGTTAAAATTAGGATCAGTGTTACAGTGAGTGTTGTATCAGTGTTACAGTGAGGCGCAGTGTTACAGTGAGGATTAGAGTTACAGTGAGGTGCCGTGTTAAAATTAGGATCAGTGTTACAGTGTGGGGAAATATTACCTGTGAGGGGCAGGGTTACGGTGAGGATCAGTGTTACAGTGAGGGGCAGTGTTACAGTGAGGGGCAGTGTTACAGTGAGAGTGTATCAGTGTTACAGTGATAGGCAATGTTACAGTGAATGGTGTAACAGTGTTACAGTGAGGATCAGTGTTACAGTGAAGGTCAGTGTTAAAGAGAAGGTCAGGGTTACAGTGAGGGCCAGTGTTGCAGTGAGTGTTGCATCAGTGTTACAGTGAGGGGCAGTGTTACAGTGAGGGGCAGTGTTATAGTGAGGATCAGTGTTACAGTGAGGGGAAGTGTTCGAGTGAGGATCAGTGTTACAGTGAGGGTCAGTGTTACAGTGTGGGGAAATATGACAGTGTTTACTGTGAGGATCTGAGTTAAAGTGATGGGCAGTGTTACAGTGAGGATCAGTGTTAGAGTGAGGGGCAGTGTTACAGTGAGGGGTGTTTCAGTGTTACAGTGAGGATGAATATTACAGTGAGGATCAGTGTTACAGTGAATGGCAGTGTTACAGTGAGGGGTGTATTAGTGTTACAGTGAGGATTAGTGTTAAAGTGATGGGCAGTGTTACAGTGAGGCCCAGCGTTACAATAAGGGGCTGTATTACAGTGAGGGGTGTATCAGTGTTTACAGTGAGTATCAGTTTTACATTGAGGATCAGTGCTACAGTTAGGGGAAGTGTTACAGTGAGGGTCAGTGTTGCTGTGAGGGGAGGCGTTACAGTAAGGGGCAGTGTTACAGTCAGGTGCAGTGTTACAGTGAGGGGCAGTGTAACAGTGATGGGTGTATCAGTGTGACAATTAGGTTCAGCGTTACCGTGAGTGGCAGTGTTACAGTGTGGGGAAGTGTTACAGCGAGTGGCCATGTTACAGTGAAGTGCAGTGTTACAGTGAGGTTTGTATAAGCGTTAGAGTAAGGAACGGTGTTGCAGTGAATATCAGTGTTATAGTGAAGGTCAGTGTTGCGGTGAAGGGGCAGTATTGCAGTGAGGGGCAGTGTTGCAGAGAAGGTCAGTGTTAAAGTAATGATCAGTGTTACAGTGTGGTTAAGTGTTAGAGTGGGGGATGTATCAGTGTGACCGTGAGGATCAGTGTTACAGTGAGGGGCAGTGTTACAGCGAGGAGCAGTGTTACAGCGAGGAGCAGTGTTACAGTGAGGAGCAGTGTTACAGTGAGGGGCAGTGTTACAGTGAGGGACAGTGTTAAAGTGAGGGGCAGTGTTGCATTGAGGGGCAGTGTTAACAGTGATGGATGTATCAGAGTTAAAATGAGGTTCAGTGTTACAGTGAGGATCAGTGTTACAGTGAGGGGCAGTGTTACAGTGTGGGGAAATGTTACAGTGGTGGCAGTGTTAGAGTAAGTATCAGTGTTACAGATAGGGGCAGTGTTACAGTGAGGGGCGGTGTTACAGTAAGGGGTGTTTCAATGTTACAGTGAGGATGAATATTACAGTGAGGATCAGTTTTACAGTGAGGGACAGTGTTACATTGAGGGGCAGTGTTACAGTGTGTGGAAATATTACAGTGAGGGGCAGTGTTACGGTGAGGATCAGTGTTACAGTGAGGGGCAGTGTTACAGTGAGGGGCAGTGTTACAGTGAGAGTGTATCAGTGTTACAGTGATAGGCAATGTTACAGTGAATGGTGTAACAGTGTTACAGTGAGGATCAGTGTTACAGTGAAGGTCAGTGTTACAGTGAGTGTTGCATCAGTGTTACAGTGAGGGGCAGTGTTACAGTGAAGATTAGTGTAACAGTGATGCGCAGTGTTACAGTGAGGGGAAGTGTTACAGTGAGGGGCAGTGTTACAGTGAAGGGTGTTTCAGTGTTACAGTGAGGATGAATATTACAGTGAGGATCAGTGTTACAGTGAATGGCAGTGTTACAGTGAGGGGTGTATTCGTGTTACAGTGAGGATTAGTGTTAAAGTGATGGGCAGTGTTACAGTGAGGCCCAGCGTTACAGTAAGGGGCTGTATTACAGTGAGGGGTGTATCAGTGTTTACAGTGAGTATCAGTGTTACATTGAGGATCAGTGCTACAGTTAGGGGAAGTGTTACAGTGAGGGTCAGTGTTGCTGTGAGGGGTGGCGTTACAGTAAGGGGCAGTGTTACAGTAAGGATCAAGTGTTACAGTCAGGTGCAGTGTTACAGTGAGGCCCAGCATTACAGTAAGGGGCAGTATTACAGTGAGGGGTGTATCAGTGTTTAGAGTGAGTATCAGTGTTACATTGAGGATCAGTGCTACAGTTAGGGGAAGTGTTACAGTGAGGGGCAGTGTTGCTGTGAGGGGAGGCGTTACAGTAAGGGGCAGTGTTACAGTCAGGTGCAGTGTTTCAGTGAGGGGCAGTGTAACGGTGATGGGTGTATCAGTGTGACAATTAGGTTCAGCGTTACCGTGAGTGGCAGTGTTACAGTGTGTGGAAGTGTTACAGCGAGTGGCCATGTTACAGTGAAGTGCAGTGTTACAGTGAGGTTTGTATAAGCGTTAGAGTAAGGAATGGTTTTGCAGTGAATATCAGTGTTATAGTGAGGGTCAGTGTTGCGGTGAAGGGGCAGTGTTGCAGTGAGGGGCAGTGTTGCAGAGAAGGTCAGTGTTAAAGTAAAGATCAGTGTTACAGTGTGGTTAAGTGTTAGAGTGAGGGATGTATCAGTGTGACCGTGAGGATCAGTGTTACAGTAAGGGGCATGGTTACAGTTATGGGCAGTGTTATAATGAGCAGCAGTGTTAGAGTGAGGGGTGTATCAGTTTTACATTGAGGATCAATGTTAAAGTCAGGGGTAGTGTTAAATTGAGGGGAGGTGTTATAGTAAGGGGCGGTGTTATAGTGAGGGGTGCATCAGTGTTGCATTTTTGGGCAGTGTTACAGTGAGTAGTGTAACAGTGTTAAAGTGTGGATCAGTGTTACAGTGAAGGTCAGTGTTGCAGTGAGGATTAGTGTTACAGTGAGGTGCAGTGTTAAAATTAGGATCAGTGTTACAGTGAGTGTTATATCAGTGTTACAGTGAGGGGAAGTGTTACAGTGAGGTGCAGTGTTACAGTTAGGATTAGTGTTACAGTGAGGAGCAGTGTTACAGTGAGGGGCAGTGTTACAGTGAGGATCAGTATTACGGTGAAGATCAGTGATACAGTGAGGAGCAGTGTTACAGTGAGGATCAGAGTTAAGGTGATGGGCAGTGTTACAGTGAGGCCCAGCATTACAGTGAGGGGCAGTGTTACAGTGATGGGCAGTGTTACAGTGAGGGGAAGTGTTACAGTGAGGATCAGTGTCACAGTGAGGGCAGTGTTACAGTGAGGGGCAGTGTTACAGTGAGGGGTGTATCAGTGTTACAGTGACAGGCAATGTTACAGTGAATGGTGTAACAGTGTTACAGCGAGGAGCAGTGTTACAGTGAGGGGCAGTGTTACAGTGAGGGTCTATTAGTGTTACAGTGAGGATCAGAGTTAAAGTGATGGGCAGTGTTACAGTGAGGCCCAGCATTACAGTGAGGGGCAGTGTTACAGTGATGGGCAGTGTTACAGTGAGGGGAAGTGTTACAGTGTGGGGAAATATTACAGTGAGGGGCAGTGTTACAGTGAGGATCAGTGTCACAGTGAGGGCAGTGTTACAGTGAGGGGCAGTGTTACAGTGAGGGGTGTATCAGTGTTACAGTGACAGGCAATGTTACAGTGAATGGTGTAACAGTGTTACAGCGAGGATCAGTGTTACAGTGAAGGTCAGTGTTAAAGAGAAGGTCAGTGTTACAGTGAGTGTTGCATCAGTGTGACAGTGAGGGGCAGTGTTACAGTGAAGATTAGTGTAACAGTGATGTGCAGTGTTACAGTGAGGGGTAGTGTTACAGTGAGGAGCAGTGTTACATTGAATATCAGTGTTATAATGAATATCAGTGTTACAGTGAGGATCAGTGTTACATTGAGGATCAGTGCTACAGTGAGGGTCAGTGTTACAGCGAGGGGCAGTGTTACAGTGAGGGGCAGTGACACAGTGAGGGGCAGTGTTACAGCGAGGAGCAGTGTTACAGTGAGGGGCAGTGTTACAGTGAGGAGCAGTGTTACAGTGAGGGGAAGTGTTACAGTGAGGATCAGTGTTACGGTGAATATCAGTGATACAGAGAGGATCTGTATTACAGTGAATATCAGTGGTACAGTGAGTGGTGTATCAGTGTTACAGTGAGGGGCAGTGTTACAGTAACGGTTAGTGTTACAGTGAGGAGCAGTGTTGCAGTGAGGGGCAGTTTTGCTGTGAGGATCAGCGTTGCAGTGAAGATCAGTGATACAGTGAGGTTCAGTGTTACAGTAATGGGCAGCGTAACGGTGAGGGCTGTATCAGTATTACAGTGAGGATCAGTGTTAAGTGAGGGGCAGAGTTACAGAGAGGGTGTATCATCGTTACCGTGAGGATCAGTGTTACAATGAACATCAGTGATACAGTGAGGATCAGTGTTACAGTGAAGGGTTGTGTTAATGTGAGGGTCAGTTATAAAGTGAGGGGTGTATCAGTATTACAGTGAGGGATAGTGTTACAGTGAAAGGCAGTGTTTCAGTGAGGCGTTTATCAGTTTTACAGTGAGATTCAGTGTTAAAGTGAGGATCAGTGTTAAATTGTGTGGCAGTGTTACAGAGAGGGCTGTATCAGTGTTACAGTGAGGGGCAGTGTTACAGTGAGGATTAGTGTTACACGAAGGATCAGTGTTACAGTGAGGGGCATGGTTACAGTTATGGGCAGTGTTATAATGAGCAGCAGTGTTAGAGTGAGGGGTGTATCAGTTTTACATTGAGGATCAATGTTAAAGTCAGGGGTAGTGTTAAATTGAGGGGAGGTGTTATAGTAAGGGGCGGTGTTATAGTGAGGGGTGCATCAGTGTTGCATTTTTGGGCAGTGTTACAGTGAGTAGTGTAACAGTGTTAAAGTGTGGATCAGTGTTACAGTGAAGGTCAGTGTTGCAGTGAGGATTAGTGTTACAGTGAGGCGCAGTGTTACAGTGAGGATTAGAGTTACAGTGAGGTGCCGTGTTAAAATTAGGATCAGTGTTACAGTGAGGATCAGCGTTACAGTGAGGGTCAGAGTTACAGTGAAGGGCAGTGTGACAGTGAGCAGTAGTGTTACAGTGAGAGGCATATCAGTTTTACAGCGAGGATCAGTGTTCCAGTGAGGGACAGTGTTGCAGTGAGGATCAGTGTTACGGTGAGGATCAGTGTTGCCATGAGGATCTGGGTTACCATGACGATCAGTGATACAGTGAGGATAAGTGTTACAGTGAAGTGCAGTGTTACAGTGAGGGGTGTATCAGTGTTACAGTGAGGGGCAGTGTTACAGTGAGTGGTGTAACAGTGTTTTAGTGAGGATCCATGTTACAGTGAGGTTCCGCGTTATAGTGAGTGTTTTATCAGTGTTACAGTGAGGGGAAGTGTTACAGTGAGGTGCAGTGTTACAGTTAGGATTAGTGTTACAGTGAGGAGCAGTGTTACAGTGAGGGGCAGTGTTACAGTGAGGATCAGTATTACGGTGAAGATCAGTGATACAGTGAGGAGCAGTGTTACAGTGAGGATCAGAGTTAAGGTGATGGGCAGTGTTACAGTGAGGCCCAGCATTACAGTGAGGGGCAGTGTTACAGTGATGGGCAGTGTTACAGTGAGGGGAAGTGTTACAGTGAGGATCAGTGTCACAGTGAGGGCAGTGTTACAGTGAGGGGCAGTGTTACAGTGAGGGGTGTATCAGTGTTACAGTGACAGGCAATGTTACAGTGAATGGTGTAACAGTGTTACAGCGAGGATCAGTGTTACAGTGAAGGTCAGTGTTACAGTGAGTGTTGCATCAGTGTTACAGTGAGGGGCAGTGTTACAGTGAAGATTAGTGTAACAGTGATGCGCAGTGTTACAGTGAGGGGAAGTGTTACAGTGAGGGGCAGTGTTACAGTGAAGGGTGTTTCAGTGTTACAGTGAGGATGAATATTACAGTGAGGATCAGTGTTACAGTGAATGGCAGTGTTACAGTGAGGGGTGTATTCGTGTTACAGTGAGGATTAGTGTTAAAGTGATGGGCAGTGTTACAGTGAGGCCCAGCGTTACAGTAAGGGGCTGTATTACAGTGAGGGGTGTATCAGTGTTTACAGTGAGTATCAGTGTTACATTGAGGATCAGTGCTACAGTTAGGGGAAGTGTTACAGTGAGGGTCAGTGTTGCTGTGAGGGGTGGCGTTACAGTAAGGGGCAGTGTTACAGTAAGGATCAAGTGTTACAGTCAGGTGCAGTGTTACAGTGAGGCCCAGCATTACAGTAAGGGGCAGTATTACAGTGAGGGGTGTATCAGTGTTTAGAGTGAGTATCAGTGTTACATTGAGGATCAGTGCTACAGTTAGGGGAAGTGTTACAGTGAGGGGCAGTGTTGCTGTGAGGGGAGGCGTTACAGTAAGGGGCAGTGTTACAGTCAGGTGCAGTGTTTCAGTGAGGGGCAGTGTAACGGTGATGGGTGTATCAGTGTGACAATTAGGTTCAGCGTTACCGTGAGTGGCAGTGTTACAGTGTGTGGAAGTGTTACAGCGAGTGGCCATGTTACAGTGAAGTGCAGTGTTACAGTGAGGTTTGTATAAGCGTTAGAGTAAGGAATGGTTTTGCAGTGAATATCAGTGTTATAGTGAGGGTCAGTGTTGCGGTGAAGGGGCAGTGTTGCAGTGAGGGGCAGTGTTGCAGAGAAGGTCAGTGTTAAAGTAATGATCAGTGTTACAGTGTGGTTAAGTGTTAGAGTGGGGGATGTATCAGTGTGACCGTGAGGATCAGTGTTACAGTGAGGGGCAGTGTTACAGCGAGGAGCAGTGTTACAGCGAGGAGCAGTGTTACAGTGAGGAGCAGTGTTACAGTGAGGGGCAGTGTTACAGTGAGGGACAGTGTTAAAGTGAGGGGCAGTGTTGCATTGAGGGGCAGTGTTAACAGTGATGGATGTATCAGAGTTAAAATGAGGTTCAGTGTTACAGTGAGGATCAGTGTTACAGTGAGGGGCAGTGTTACAGTGTGGGGAAATGTTACAGTGGTGGCAGTGTTAGAGTAAGTATCAGTGTTACAGATAGGGGCAGTGTTACAGTGAGGGGCGGTGTTACAGTAAGGGGTGTTTCAATGTTACAGTGAGGATGAATATTACAGTGAGGATCAGTTTTACAGTGAGGGACAGTGTTACATTGAGGGGCAGTGTTACAGTGTGTGGAAATATTACAGTGAGGGGCAGTGTTACGGTGAGGATCAGTGTTACAGTGAGGGGCAGTGTTACAGTGAGGGGCAGTGTTACAGTGAGAGTGTATCAGTGTTACAGTGATAGGCAATGTTACAGTGAATGGTGTAACAGTGTTACAGTGAGGATCAGTGTTACAGTGAAGGTCAGTGTTACAGTGAGTGTTGCATCAGTGTTACAGTGAGGGGCAGTGTTACAGTGAAGATTAGTGTAACAGTGATGCGCAGTGTTACAGTGAGGGGAAGTGTTACAGTGAGGGGCAGTGTTACAGTGAAGGGTGTTTCAGTGTTACAGTGAGGATGAATATTACAGTGAGGATCAGTGTTACAGTGAATGGCAGTGTTACAATGAGGGGTGTATTCGTGTTACAGTGAGGATTAGTGTTAAAGTGATGGGCAGTGTTACAGTGAGGCCCAGCGTTACAGTAAGGGGCTGTATTACAGTGAGGGGTGTATCAGTGTTTACAGTGAGTATCAGTGTTACATTGAGGATCAGTGCTACAGTTAGGGGAAGTGTTACAGTGAGGGTCAGTGTTGCTGTGAGGGGAGGCGTTACAGTAAGGGGCAGTGTTACAGTAAGGATCAAGTGTTACAGTCAGGTGCAGTGTTACAGTGAGGCCCAGCATTACATTAAGGGGCAGTATTACAGTGAGGGGTGTATCAGTGTTTAGAGTGAGTATCAGTGTTACATTGAGGATCAGTGCTACAGTTAGGGGAAGTGTTACAGTGAGGGGCAGTGTTGCTGTGAGGGGAGGCGTTACAGTAAGGGGCAGTGTTACAGTCAGGTGCAGTGTTTCAGTGAGGGGCAGTGTAACGGTGATGGGTGTATCAGTGTGACAATTAGGTTCAGCGTTACCGTGAGTGGCAGTGTTACAGTGTGTGGAAGTGTTACAGCGAGTGGCCATGTTACAGTGAAGTGCAGTGTTACAGTGAGGTTTGTATAAGCGTTAGAGTAAGGAATGGTTTTGCAGTGAATATCAGTGTTATAGTGAGGGTCAGTGTTGCGGTGAAGGGGCAGTGTTGCAGTGAGGGGCAGTGTTGCAGAGAAGGTCAGTGTTAAAGTAAAGATCAGTGTTACAGTGTGGTTAAGTGTTAGAGTGAGGGATGTATCAGTGTGACCGTGAGGATCAGTGTTACAGTGAGGGGCATGGTTACAGTTATGGGCAGTGTTATAATGAGCAGCAGTGTTAGAGTGAGGGGTGTATCAGTTTTACATTGAGGATCAATGTTAAAGTCAGGGGTAGTGTTAAATTGAGGGGAGGTGTTATAGTAAGGGGCGGTGTTATAGTGAGGGGTGCATCAGTGTTGCATTTTTGGGCAGTGTTACAGTGAGTAGTGTAACAGTGTTAAAGTGTGGATCAGTGTTACAGTGAAGGTCAGTGTTGCAGTGAGGATTAGTGTTACAGTGAGGTGCAGTGTTAAAATTAGGATCAGTGTTACAGTGAGTGTTGTATCAGTGTTACAGTGAGGCGCAGTGTTACAGTGAGGATTAGAGTTACAGTGAGGTGCCGTGTTAAAATTAGGATCAGTGTTACAGTGAGGATCAGCGTTACAGTGAGGGTCAGAGTTACAGTGAAGGGCAGTGTGACAGTGAGCAGTAGTGTTACAGTGAGAGGCATATCAGTTTTACAGCGAGGATCAGTGTTCCAGTGAGGGACAGTGTTGCAGTGAGGATCAGTGTTATGGTGAGGATCAGTGTTGCCATGAGGATCTGAGTTACCATGACGATCAGTGATACAGTGAGGATAAGTGTTACAGTGAAGTGCAGTGTTACAGTGAGGGGTGTATCAGTGTTACAGTGAGGGGCAGTGTTACAGTGAGGGGCGGTGTTACAGTAAGGGGTGTTTCAATGTTACAGTGAGGATGAATATTACAGTGAGGATCAGTTTTACAGTGAGGGACAGTGTTACATTGAGGGGCAGTGTTACAGTGTGTGGAAATATTACAGTGAGGGGCAGTGTTACGGTGAGGATCAGTGTTACAGTGAGGGGCAGTGTTACAGTGAGGGGCAGTGTTACAGTGAGAGTGTATCAGTGTTACAGTGATAGGCAATGTTACAGTGAATGGTGTAACAGTGTTACAGTGAGGATCAGTGTTACAGTGAAGGTCAGTGTTACAGTGAGTGTTGCATCAGTGTTACAGTGAGGGGCAGTGTTACAGTGAAGATTAGTGTAACAGTGATGCACAGTGTTACAGTGAGGGGAAGTGTTACAGTGAGGGGCAGTGTTACAGTGAAGGGTGTTTCAGTGTTACAGTGAGGATGAATATTACAGTGAGGATCAGTGTTACAGTGAATGGCAGTGTTACAGTGAGGGGTGTATTCGTGTTACAGTGAGGATTAGTGTTAAAGTGATGGGCAGTGTTACAGTGAGGCCCAGCGTTACAGTAAGGGGCTGTATTACAGTGAGGGGTGTATCAGTGTTTACAGTGAGTATCAGTGTTACATTGAGGATCAGTGCTACAGTTAGGGGAAGTGTTACAGTGAGGGTCAGTGTTGCTGTGAGGGGTGGCGTTACAGTAAGGGGCAGTGTTACAGTAAGGATCAAGTGTTACAGTCAGGTGCAGTGTTACAGTGAGGCCCAGCATTACAGTAAGGGGCAGTATTACAGTGTGGGGTGTATCAGTGTTTAGAGTGAGTATCAGTGTTACATTGAGGATCAGTGCTACAGTTAGGGGAAGTGTTACAGTGAGGGGCAGTGTTGCTGTGAGGGGAGGCGTTACAGTAAGGGGCAGTGTTACAGTCAGGTGCAGTGTTTCAGTGAGGGGCAGTGTAACGGTGATGGGTGTATCAGTGTGACAATTAGGTTCAGCGTTACCGTGAGTGGCAGTGTTACAGTGTGTGGAAGTGTTACAGCGAGTGGCCATGTTACAGTGAAGTGCAGTGTTACAGTGAGGTTTGTATAAGCGTTAGAGTAAGGAATGGTTTTGCAGTGAATATCAGTGTTATAGTGAGGGTCAGTGTTGCGGTGAAGGGGCAGTGTTGCAGTGAGGGGCAGTGTTGCAGAGAAGGTCAGTGTTAAAGTAAAGATCAGTGTTACAGTGTGGTTAAGTGTTAGAGTGAGGGATGTATCAGTGTGACCGTGAGGATCAGTGTTACAGTGAGGGGCATGGTTACAGTTATGGGCAGTGTTATAATGAGCAGCAGTGTTAGAGTGAGGGGTGTATCAGTTTTACATTGAGGATCAATGTTAAAGTCAGGGGTAGTGTTAAATTGAGGGGAGGTGTTATAGTAAGGGGCGGTGTTATAGTGAGGGGTGCATCAGTGTTGCATTTTTGGGCAGTGTTACAGTGAGTAGTGTAACAGTGTTAAAGTGTGGATCAGTGTTACAGTGAAGGTCAGTGTTGCAGTGAGGATTAGTGTTACAGTGAGGTGCAGTGTTAAAATTAGGATCAGTGTTACAGTGAGTGTTGTATCAGTGTTACAGTGAGGCGCAGTGTTACAGTGAGGATTAGAGTTACAGTGAGGTGCCGTGTTAAAATTAGGATCAGTGTTACAGTGTGGGGAAATATTACCTGTGAGGGGCAGGGTTACGGTGAGGATCAGTGTTACAGTGAGGGGCAGTGTTACAGTGAGGGGCAGTGTTACAGTGAGAGTGTATCAGTGTTACAGTGATAGGCAATGTTACAGTGAATGGTGTAACAGTGTTACAGTGAGGATCAGTGTTACAGTGAAGGTCAGTGTTAAAGAGAAGGTCAGGGTTACAGTGAGGGCCAGTGTTGCAGTGAGTGTTGCATCAGTGTTACAGTGAGGGGCAGTGTTACAGTGAGGGGCAGTGTTATAGTGAGGATCAGTGTTACAGTGAGGGGAAGTGTTCGAGTGAGGATCAGTGTTACAGTGAGGGTCAGTGTTACAGTGTGGGGAAATATGACAGTGTTTACTGTGAGGATCTGAGTTAAAGTGATGGGCAGTGTTACAGTGAGGATCAGTGTTAGAGTGAGGGGCAGTGTTACAGTGAGGGGTGTTTCAGTGTTACAGTGAGGATGAATATTACAGTGAGGATCAGTGTTACAGTGAATGGCAGTGTTACAGTGAGGGGTGTATTAGTGTTACAGTGAGGATTAGTGTTAAAGTGATGGGCAGTGTTACAGTGAGGCCCAGCGTTACAATAAGGGGCTGTATTACAGTGAGGGGTGTATCAGTGTTTACAGTGAGTATCAGTTTTACATTGAGGATCAGTGCTACAGTTAGGGGAAGTGTTACAGTGAGGGTCAGTGTTGCTGTGAGGGGAGGCGTTACAGTAAGGGGCAGTGTTACAGTCAGGTGCAGTGTTACAGTGAGGGGCAGTGTAACAGTGATGGGTGTATCAGTGTGACAATTAGGTTCAGCGTTACCGTGAGTGGCAGTGTTACAGTGTGGGGAAGTGTTACAGCGAGTGGCCATGTTACAGTGAAGTGCAGTGTTACAGTGAGGTTTGTATAAGCGTTAGAGTAAGGAACGGTGTTGCAGTGAATATCAGTGTTATAGTGAAGGTCAGTGTTGCGGTGAAGGGGCAGTATTGCAGTGAGGGGCAGTGTTGCAGAGAAGGTCAGTGTTAAAGTAATGATCAGTGTTACAGTGTGGTTAAGTGTTAGAGTGGGGGATGTATCAGTGTGACCGTGAGGATCAGTGTTACAGTGAGGGGCAGTGTTACAGCGAGGAGCAGTGTTACAGCGAGGAGCAGTGTTACAGTGAGGAGCAGTGTTACAGTGAGGGGCAGTGTTACAGTGAGGGACAGTGTTAAAGTGAGGGGCAGTGTTGCATTGAGGGGCAGTGTTAACAGTGATGGATGTATCAGAGTTAAAATGAGGTTCAGTGTTACAGTGAGGATCAGTGTTACAGTGAGGGGCAGTGTTACAGTGTGGGGAAATGTTACAGTGGTGGCAGTGTTAGAGTAAGTATCAGTGTTACAGATAGGGGCAGTGTTACAGTGAGGGGCGGTGTTACAGTAAGGGGTGTTTCAATGTTACAGTGAGGATGAATATTACAGTGAGGATCAGTTTTACAGTGAGGGACAGTGTTACATTGAGGGGCAGTGTTACAGTGTGTGGAAATATTACAGTGAGGGGCAGTGTTACGGTGAGGATCAGTGTTACAGTGAGGGGCAGTGTTACAGTGAGGGGCAGTGTTACAGTGAGAGTGTATCAGTGTTACAGTGATAGGCAATGTTACAGTGAATGGTGTAACAGTGTTACAGTGAGGATCAGTGTTACAGTGAAGGTCAGTGTTACAGTGAGTGTTGCATCAGTGTTACAGTGAGGGGCAGTGTTACAGTGAAGATTAGTGTAACAGTGATGCGCAGTGTTACAGTGAGGGGAAGTGTTACAGTGAGGGGCAGTGTTACAGTGAAGGGTGTTTCAGTGTTACAGTGAGGATGAATATTACAGTGAGGATCAGTGTTACAGTGAATGGCAGTGTTACAGTGAGGGGTGTATTCGTGTTACAGTGAGGATTAGTGTTAAAGTGATGGGCAGTGTTACAGTGAGGCCCAGCGTTACAGTAAGGGGCTGTATTACAGTGAGGGGTGTATCAGTGTTTACAGTGAGTATCAGTGTTACATTGAGGATCAGTGCTACAGTTAGGGGAAGTGTTACAGTGAGGGTCAGTGTTGCTGTGAGGGGTGGCGTTACAGTAAGGGGCAGTGTTACAGTAAGGATCAAGTGTTACAGTCAGGTGCAGTGTTACAGTGAGGCCCAGCATTACAGTAAGGGGCAGTATTACAGTGAGGGGTGTATCAGTGTTTAGAGTGAGTATCAGTGTTACATTGAGGATCAGTGCTACAGTTAGGGGAAGTGTTACAGTGAGGGGCAGTGTTGCTGTGAGGGGAGGCGTTACAGTAAGGGGCAGTGTTACAGTCAGGTGCAGTGTTTCAGTGAGGGGCAGTGTAACGGTGATGGGTGTATCAGTGTGACAATTAGGTTCAGCGTTACCGTGAGTGGCAGTGTTACAGTGTGTGGAAGTGTTACAGCGAGTGGCCATGTTACAGTGAAGTGCAGTGTTACAGTGAGGTTTGTATAAGCGTTAGAGTAAGGAATGGTTTTGCAGTGAATATCAGTGTTATAGTGAGGGTCAGTGTTGCGGTGAAGGGGCAGTGTTGCAGTGAGGGGCAGTGTTGCAGAGAAGGTCAGTGTTAAAGTAAAGATCAGTGTTACAGTGTGGTTAAGTGTTAGAGTGAGGGATGTATCAGTGTGACCGTGAGGATCAGTGTTACAGTAAGGGGCATGGTTACAGTTATGGGCAGTGTTATAATGAGCAGCAGTGTTAGAGTGAGGGGTGTATCAGTTTTACATTGAGGATCAATGTTAAAGTCAGGGGTAGTGTTAAATTGAGGGGAGGTGTTATAGTAAGGGGCGGTGTTATAGTGAGGGGTGCATCAGTGTTGCATTTTTGGGCAGTGTTACAGTGAGTAGTGTAACAGTGTTAAAGTGTGGATCAGTGTTACAGTGAAGGTCAGTGTTGCAGTGAGGATTAGTGTTACAGTGAGGTGCAGTGTTAAAATTAGGATCAGTGTTACAGTGAGTGTTATATCAGTGTTACAGTGAGGGGAAGTGTTACAGTGAGGTGCAGTGTTACAGTTAGGATTAGTGTTACAGTGAGGAGCAGTGTTACAGTGAGGGGCAGTGTTACAGTGAGGATCAGTATTACGGTGAAGATCAGTGATACAGTGAGGAGCAGTGTTACAGTGAGGATCAGAGTTAAGGTGATGGGCAGTGTTACAGTGAGGCCCAGCATTACAGTGAGGGGCAGTGTTACAGTGATGGGCAGTGTTACAGTGAGGGGAAGTGTTACAGTGAGGATCAGTGTCACAGTGAGGGCAGTGTTACAGTGAGGGGCAGTGTTACAGTGAGGGGTGTATCAGTGTTACAGTGACAGGCAATGTTACAGTGAATGGTGTAACAGTGTTACAGCGAGGAGCAGTGTTACAGTGAGGGGCAGTGTTACAGTGAGGGTCTATTAGTGTTACAGTGAGGATCAGAGTTAAAGTGATGGGCAGTGTTACAGTGAGGCCCAGCATTACAGTGAGGGGCAGTGTTACAGTGATGGGCAGTGTTACAGTGAGGGGAAGTGTTACAGTGTGGGGAAATATTACAGTGAGGGGCAGTGTTACAGTGAGGATCAGTGTCACAGTGAGGGCAGTGTTACAGTGAGGGGCAGTGTTACAGTGAGGGGTGTATCAGTGTTACAGTGACAGGCAATGTTACAGTGAATGGTGTAACAGTGTTACAGCGAGGATCAGTGTTACAGTGAAGGTCAGTGTTAAAGAGAAGGTCAGTGTTACAGTGAGTGTTGCATCAGTGTGACAGTGAGGGGCAGTGTTACAGTGAAGATTAGTGTAACAGTGATGTGCAGTGTTACAGTGAGGGGTAGTGTTACAGTGAGGAGCAGTGTTACATTGAATATCAGTGTTATAATGAATATCAGTGTTACAGTGAGGATCAGTGTTACATTGAGGATCAGTGCTACAGTGAGGGTCAGTGTTACAGCGAGGGGCAGTGTTACAGTGAGGGGCAGTGACACAGTGAGGGGCAGTGTTACAGCGAGGAGCAGTGTTACAGTGAGGGGCAGTGTTACAGTGAGGAGCAGTGTTACAGTGAGGGGAAGTGTTACAGTGAGGATCAGTGTTACGGTGAATATCAGTGATACAGAGAGGATCTGTATTACAGTGAATATCAGTGGTACAGTGAGTGGTGTATCAGTGTTACAGTGAGGGGCAGTGTTACAGTAACGGTTAGTGTTACAGTGAGGAGCAGTGTTGCAGTGAGGGGCAGTTTTGCTGTGAGGATCAGCGTTGCAGTGAAGATCAGTGATACAGTGAGGTTCAGTGTTACAGTAATGGGCAGCGTAACGGTGAGGGCTGTATCAGTATTACAGTGAGGATCAGTGTTAAGTGAGGGGCAGAGTTACAGAGAGGGTGTATCATCGTTACCGTGAGGATCAGTGTTACAATGAACATCAGTGATACAGTGAGGATCAGTGTTACAGTGAAGGGTTGTGTTAATGTGAGGGTCAGTTATAAAGTGAGGGGTGTATCAGTATTACAGTGAGGGATAGTGTTACAGTGAAAGGCAGTGTTTCAGTGAGGCGTTTATCAGTTTTACAGTGAGATTCAGTGTTAAAGTGAGGATCAGTGTTAAATTGTGTGGCAGTGTTACAGAGAGGGCTGTATCAGTGTTACAGTGAGGGGCAGTGTTACAGTGAGGATTAGTGTTACACGAAGGATCAGTGTTACAGTGAGGGGCATGGTTACAGTTATGGGCAGTGTTATAATGAGCAGCAGTGTTAGAGTGAGGGGTGTATCAGTTTTACATTGAGGATCAATGTTAAAGTCAGGGGTAGTGTTAAATTGAGGGGAGGTGTTATAGTAAGGGGCGGTGTTATAGTGAGGGGTGCATCAGTGTTGCATTTTTGGGCAGTGTTACAGTGAGTAGTGTAACAGTGTTAAAGTGTGGATCAGTGTTACAGTGAAGGTCAGTGTTGCAGTGAGGATTAGTGTTACAGTGAGGCGCAGTGTTACAGTGAGGATTAGAGTTACAGTGAGGTGCCGTGTTAAAATTAGGATCAGTGTTACAGTGAGGATCAGCGTTACAGTGAGGGTCAGAGTTACAGTGAAGGGCAGTGTGACAGTGAGCAGTAGTGTTACAGTGAGAGGCATATCAGTTTTACAGCGAGGATCAGTGTTCCAGTGAGGGACAGTGTTGCAGTGAGGATCAGTGTTACGGTGAGGATCAGTGTTGCCATGAGGATCTGGGTTACCATGACGATCAGTGATACAGTGAGGATAAGTGTTACAGTGAAGTGCAGTGTTACAGTGAGGGGTGTATCAGTGTTACAGTGAGGGGCAGTGTTACAGTGAGTGGTGTAACAGTGTTTTAGTGAGGATCCATGTTACAGTGAGGTTCCGCGTTATAGTGAGTGTTTTATCAGTGTTACAGTGAGGGGAAGTGTTACAGTGAGGTGCAGTGTTACAGTTAGGATTAGTGTTACAGTGAGGAGCAGTGTTACAGTGAGGGGCAGTGTTACAGTGAGGATCAGTATTACGGTGAAGATCAGTGATACAGTGAGGAGCAGTGTTACAGTGAGGATCAGAGTTAAGGTGATGGGCAGTGTTACAGTGAGGCCCAGCATTACAGTGAGGGGCAGTGTTACAGTGATGGGCAGTGTTACAGTGAGGGGAAGTGTTACAGTGAGGATCAGTGTCACAGTGAGGGCAGTGTTACAGTGAGGGGCAGTGTTACAGTGAGGGGTGTATCAGTGTTACAGTGACAGGCAATGTTACAGTGAATGGTGTAACAGTGTTACAGCGAGGATCAGTGTTACAGTGAAGGTCAGTGTTACAGTGAGTGTTGCATCAGTGTTACAGTGAGGGGCAGTGTTACAGTGAAGATTAGTGTAACAGTGATGCGCAGTGTTACAGTGAGGGGAAGTGTTACAGTGAGGGGCAGTGTTACAGTGAAGGGTGTTTCAGTGTTACAGTGAGGATGAATATTACAGTGAGGATCAGTGTTACAGTGAATGGCAGTGTTACAGTGAGGGGTGTATTCGTGTTACAGTGAGGATTAGTGTTAAAGTGATGGGCAGTGTTACAGTGAGGCCCAGCGTTACAGTAAGGGGCTGTATTACAGTGAGGGGTGTATCAGTGTTTACAGTGAGTATCAGTGTTACATTGAGGATCAGTGCTACAGTTAGGGGAAGTGTTACAGTGAGGGTCAGTGTTGCTGTGAGGGGTGGCGTTACAGTAAGGGGCAGTGTTACAGTAAGGATCAAGTGTTACAGTCAGGTGCAGTGTTACAGTGAGGCCCAGCATTACAGTAAGGGGCAGTATTACAGTGAGGGGTGTATCAGTGTTTAGAGTGAGTATCAGTGTTACATTGAGGATCAGTGCTACAGTTAGGGGAAGTGTTACAGTGAGGGGCAGTGTTGCTGTGAGGGGAGGCGTTACAGTAAGGGGCAGTGTTACAGTCAGGTGCAGTGTTTCAGTGAGGGGCAGTGTAACGGTGATGGGTGTATCAGTGTGACAATTAGGTTCAGCGTTACCGTGAGTGGCAGTGTTACAGTGTGTGGAAGTGTTACAGCGAGTGGCCATGTTACAGTGAAGTGCAGTGTTACAGTGAGGTTTGTATAAGCGTTAGAGTAAGGAATGGTTTTGCAGTGAATATCAGTGTTATAGTGAGGGTCAGTGTTGCGGTGAAGGGGCAGTGTTGCAGTGAGGGGCAGTGTTGCAGAGAAGGTCAGTGTTAAAGTAAAGATCAGTGTTACAGTGTGGTTAAGTGTTAGAGTGAGGGATGTATCAGTGTGACCGTGAGGATCAGTGTTACAGTGAGGGGCATGGTTACAGTTATGGGCAGTGTTATAATGAGCAGCAGTGTTAGAGTGAGGGGTGTATCAGTTTTACATTGAGGATCAATGTTAAAGTCAGGGGTAGTGTTAAATTGAGGGGAGGTGTTATAGTAAGGGGCGGTGTTATAGTGAGGGGTGCATCAGTGTTGCATTTTTGGGCAGTGTTACAGTGAGTAGTGTAACAGTGTTAAAGTGTGGATCAGTGTTACAGTGAAGGTCAGTGTTGCAGTGAGGATTAGTGTTACAGTGAGGTGCAGTGTTAAAATTAGGATCAGTGTTACAGTGAGTGTTGTATCAGTGTTACAGTGAGGCGCAGTGTTACAGTGAGGATTAGAGTTACAGTGAGGTGCCGTGTTAAAATTAGGATCAGTGTTACAGTGTGGGGAAATATTACCTGTGAGGGGCAGGGTTACGGTGAGGATCAGTGTTACAGTGAGGGGCAGTGTTACAGTGAGGGGCAGTGTTACAGTGAGAGTGTATCAGTGTTACAGTGATAGGCAATGTTACAGTGAATGGTGTAACAGTGTTACAGTGATCAGTGTTACAGTGAAGGTCAGTGTTAAAGAGAAGGTCAGGGTTACAGTGAGGGCCAGTGTTACAGTGAGTGTTGCATCAGTGTTACAGTGAGGGGCAGTGTTACAGTGAGGGGCAGTGTTATAGTGAGGATCAGTGTTACAGTGAGGGGAAGTGTTCGAGTGAGGATCAGTGTTACAGTGAGGGTCAGTGTTACAGTGTGGGGAAATATGACAGTATTTACTGTGAGGATCTGAGTTAAAGTGATGGGCAGTGTTACAGTGAGGATCAGTGTTAGAGTGAGGGGCAGTGTTACAGTGAGGGGTGTTTCAGTGTTACAGTGAGGATGAATATTACAGTGAGGATCAGTGTTACAGTGAATGGCAGTGTTACAGTGAGGGGTGTATTAGTGTTACAGTGAGGATTAGTGTTAAAGTGATGGGCAGTGTTACAGTGAGGCCCAGCGTTACAATAAGGGGCTGTATTACAGTGAGGGGTGTATCAGTGTTTACAGTGAGTATCAGTTTTACATTGAGGATCAGTGCTACAGTTAGGGGAAGTGTTACAGTGAGGGTCAGTGTTGCTGTGAGGGGAGGCGTTACAGTAAGGGGCAGTGTTACAGTCAGGTGCAGTGTTACAGTGAGGGGCAGTGTAACAGTGATGGGTGTATCAGTGTGACAATTAGGTTCAGCGTTACCGTGAGTGGCAGTGTTACAATGTGGGGAAGTGTTACAGCGAGTGGCCATGTTACAGTGAAGTGCAGTGTTACAGTGAGGTTTGTATAAGCGTTAGAGTAAGGAACGGTGTTGCAGTGAATATCAGTGTTATAGTGAAGGTCAGTGTTGCGGTGAAGGGGCAGTATTGCAGTGAGGGGCAGTGTTGCAGAGAAGGTCAGTGTTAAAGTAATGATCAGTGTTACAGTGTGGTTAAGTGTTAGAGTGGGGGATGTATCAGTGTGACCGTGAGGATCAGTGTTACAGTGAGGGGCAGTGTTACAGCGAGGAGCAGTGTTACAGCGAGGAGCAGTGTTACAGTGAGGAGCAGTGTTACAGTGAGGGGCAGTGTTACAGTGAGGGACAGTGTTAAAGTGAGGGGCAGTGTTGCATTGAGGGGCAGTGTTAACAGTGATGGATGTATCAGAGTTAAAATGAGGTTCAGTGTTACAGTGAGGATCAGTGTTACAGTGAGGGGCAGTGTTACAGTGTGGGGAAATGTTACAGTGGTGGCAGTGTTAGAGTAAGTATCAGTGTTACAGATAGGGGCAGTGTTACAGTGAGGGGCGGTGTTACAGTAAGGGGTGTTTCAATGTTACAGTGAGGATGAATATTACAGTGAGGATCAGTTTTACAGTGAGGGACAGTGTTACATTGAGGGGCAGTGTTACAGTGTGTGGAAATATTACAGTGAGGGGCAGTGTTACGGTGAGGATCAGTGTTACAGTGAGGGGCAGTGTTACAGTGAGGGGCAGTGTTACCGTGAGAGTGTATCAGTGTTACAGTGATAGGCAATGTTACAGTGAATGGTGTAACAGTGTTACAGTGAGGATCAGTGTTACAGTGAAGGTCAGTGTTACAGTGAGTGTTGCATCAGTGTTACAGTGAGGGGCAGTGTTACAGTGAAGATTAGTGTAACAGTGATGCGCAGTGTTACAGTGAGGGGAAGTGTTACAGTGAGGGGCAGTGTTACAGTGAAGGGTGTTTCAGTGTTACAGTGAGGATGAATATTACAGTGAGGATCAGTGTTACAGTGAATGGCAGTGTTACAGTGAGGGGTGTATTCGTGTTACAGTGAGGATTAGTGTTAAAGTGATGGGCAGTGTTACAGTGAGGCCCAGCGTTACAGTAAGGGGCTGTATTACAGTGAGGGGTGTATCAGTGTTTAGAGTGAGTATCAGTGTTACATTGAGGATCAGTGCTACAGTTAGGGGAAGTGTTACAGTGAGGGGCAGTGTTGCTGTGAGGGGAGGCGTTACAGTAAGGGGCAGTGTTACAGTCAGGTGCAGTGTTTCAGTGAGGGGCAGTGTAACGGTGATGGGTGTATCAGTGTGACAATTAGGTTCAGCGTTACCGTGAGTGGCAGTGTTACAGTGTGTGGAAGTGTTACAGCGAGTGGCCATGTTACAGTGAAGTGCAGTGTTACAGTGAGGTTTGTATAAGCGTTAGAGTAAGGAATGGTTTTGCAGTGAATATCAGTGTTATAGTGAGGGTCAGTGTTGCGGTGAAGGGGCAGTGTTGCAGTGAGGGGCAGTGTTGCAGAGAAGGTCAGTGTTAAAGTAAAGATCAGTGTTACAGTGTGGTTAAGTGTTAGAGTGAGGGATGTATCAGTGTGACCGTGAGGATCAGTGTTACAGTAAGGGGCATGGTTACAGTTATGGGCAGTGTTATAATGAGCAGCAGTGTTAGAGTGAGGGGTGTATCAGTTTTACATTGAGGATCAATGTTAAAGTCAGGGGTAGTGTTAAATTGAGGGGAGGTGTTATAGTAAGGGGCGGTGTTATAGTGAGGGGTGCATCAGTGTTGCATTTTTGGGCAGTGTTACAGTGAGTAGTGTAACAGTGTTAAAGTGTGGATCAGTGTTACAATGAAGGTCAGTGTTGCAGTGAGGATTAGTGTTACAGTGAGGTGCAGTGTTAAAATTAGGATCAGTGTTACAGTGAGTGTTGTATCAGTGTTACAGTGAGGGGAAGTGTTACAGTGAGGTGCAGTGTTACAGTTAGGATTAGTGTTACAGTGAGGAGCAGTGTTACAGTGAGGGGCAGTGTTACAGTGAGGATCAGTATTACGGTGAAGATCAGTGATACAGTGAGGAGCAGTGTTACAGTGAGGATCAGAGTTAAGGTGATGGGCAGTGTTACAGTGAGGCCCAGCATTACAGTGAGGGGCAGTGTTACAGTGATGGGCAGTGTTACAGTGAGGGGAAGTGTTACAGTGAGGATCAGTGTCACAGTGAGGGCAGTGTTACAGTGAGGGGCAGTGTTACAGTGAGGGGTGTATCAGTGTTACAGTGACAGGCAATGTTACAGTGAATGGTGTAACAGTGTTACAGCGAGGAGCAGTGTTACAGTGAGGGGCAGTGTTACAGTGAGGGTGTATTAGTGTTACAGTGAGGATCAGAGTTAAAGTGATGGGCAGTGTTACAGTGAGGCCCAGCATTACAGTGAGGGGCAGTGTTACAGTGATGGGCAGTGTTACAGTGAGGGGAAGTGTTACAGTGTAGGGAAATATTACAGTGAGGGGCAGTGTTACAGTGAGGATCAGTGTCACAGTGAGGGCAGTGTTACAGTGAGGGGCAGTGTTACAGTGAGGGGTGTATCAGTGTTACAGTGACAGGCAATGTTACAGTGAATGGTGTAACAGTGTTACAGCGAGGATCAGTGTTACAGTGAAGGTCAGTGTTAAAGAGAAGGTCAGTGTTACAGTGAGTGTTGCATCAGTGTGACAGTGAGGGGCAGTGTTACAGTGAAGATTAGTGTAACAGTGATGTGCAGTGTTACAGTGAGGGGTAGTGTTACAGTGAGGAGCAGTGTTACATTGAATATCAGTGTTATAATGAATATCAGTGTTACAGTGAGGATCAGTGTTACATTGAGGATCAGTGCTACAGTGAGGGTCAGTGTTACAGCGAGGGGCAGTGTTACAGTGAGGGGCAGTGACACAGTGAGGGGCAGTGTTACAGCGAGGAGCAGTGTTACAGTGAGGGGCAGTGTTACAGTGAGGAGCAGTGTTACAGTGAGGGGAAGTGTTACAGTGAGGATCAGTGTTACGGTGAATATCAGTGATACAGAGAGGATCTGTATTACAGTGAATATCAGTGGTACAGTGAGTGGTGTATCAGTGTTACAGTGAGGGGCAGTGTTACAGTAACGGTTAGTGTTACAGTGAGGAGCAGTGTTGCAGTGAGGGGCAGTTTTGCTGTGAGGATCAGCGTTGCAGTGAAGATCAGTGATACAGTGAGGTTCAGTGTTACAGTAATGGGCAGCGTAACGGTGAGGGCTGTATCAGTATTACAGTGAGGATCAGTGTTAAGTGAGGGGCAGAGTTACAGAGAGGGTGTATCATCGTTACCGTGAGGATCAGTGTTACAATGAACATCAGTGATACAGTGAGGATCAGTGTTACAGTGAAGGGTTGTGTTAATGTGAGGGTCAGTTATAAAGTGAGGGGTGTATCAGTATTACAGTGAGGGATAGTGTTACAGTGAAAGGCAGTGTTTCAGTGAGGCGTTTATCAGTTTTACAGTGAGATTCAGTGTTAAAGTGAGGATCAGTGTTAAATTGTGTGGCAGTGTTACAGAGAGGGCTGTATCAGTGTTACAGTGAGGGGCAGTGTTACAGTGAGGATTAGTGTTACACGAAGGATCAGTGTTACAGTGAGGGGCATGGTTACAGTTATGGGCAGTGTTATAATGAGCAGCAGTGTTAGAGTGAGGGGTGTATCAGTTTTACATTGAGGATCAATGTTAAAGTCAGGGGTAGTGTTAAATTGAGGGGAGGTGTTATAGTAAGGGGCGGTGTTATAGTGAGGGGTGCATCAGTGTTGCATTTTTGGGCAGTGTTACAGTGAGTAGTGTAACAGTGTTAAAGTGTGGATCAGTGTTACAGTGAAGGTCAGTGTTGCAGTGAGGATTAGTGTTACAGTGAGGTGCAGTGTTAAAATTAGGATCCGTGTTACAGTGAGTGTTGTATCAGTGTTACAGTGAGGCGCAGTGTTACAGTGAGGATTAGAGTTACAGTGAGGTGCCGTGTTAAAATTAGGATCAGTGTTACAGTGAGGATCAGCGTTACAGTGAGGGTCAGAGTTACAGTGAAGGGCAGTGTGACAGTGAGCAGTAGTGTTACAGTGAGAGGCATATCAGTTTTACAGCGAGGATCAGTGTTCCAGTGAGGGACAGTGTTGCAGTGAGGATCAGTGTTGCGGTGAGGATCAGTGTTGCCATGAGGATCTGGGTTACCATGACGATCAGTGATACAGTGAGGATAAGTGTTACAGTGAAGTGCAGTGTTACAGTGAGGGGTGTATCAGTGTTACAGTGAGGGGCAGTGTTACAGTGAGGGGAAGTGTTACAGTGTGGGGAAATATTACAGTGGGGGCAGTGTTACAGTAAGTATCAGTGTTACAGATAGGTGCAGTGTTACAGTGAGGATGAATATTAGAGTGAGGATCAGTGTTACAGTGAGTGGCAGTTTTACAGTGAGGGTGTATTAGTGTTACAGTCAGGATCAGAGTTAAAGCGATGGGCAGTGTTACAGTGAAGCCCAGCGTTACAGTGAGGGGCAGCGTTACAGTGATGGGCAATGTTACAGTGAGGGACAGTGTTACAGTGGGTGGGGCAGTGTTACAGTGAGGATCAGTGTTACAGTGAGGGACGGTGTTACATTGAGGGGCAGTGTTACAGTGTGGGGAAATATTACAGTGAGGGGCAGTGTTACAGTGAGGATCAGTGTCACATTGAAGGTCAGTGTTAAAGAGAAGGTCAGTGTTACAGTGAGTGTTGCATCAGTGTTACAGTGAGGGGCAGTGTTACAGTGAAGATTAGTGTAACAGTGATGTGCAGTGTTACAGTGAGGGGCAGTGTTACAGTGAGGAGCAGTGTTACAGTGAATATCAGTGTTATAATGAATATCAGTGTTACAGTGAGGATCAGTGTTACATTGAGGATCAGTGTTACAGTGAGGGGCAGTGTTACAGTGAGGGGCAGTGTTACAGCGAGGACCAGTGTTACAGTGAGGGGCAGTGTTACAGTGAGGGGCAGTGTTACAGTGTGGGGAAATATTACAGTGGGGGGCAGTGTTACAGTAAGTATCAGTGTTACAGATAGGGGCAGTGTTACAGTGAGGGGTGTTTCAGTGTTACAGTGAGGATGAATATTACAGTGAGGATCAGTGTTACAGTGAGTGGCAGTGTTACAGTGAGGGTGTATTCGTGTTACAGTGAGGATCAGAGTTAAGGTGATGGGCAGTGTTACAGTGAGGGGCAGTGTTACAGTGAAGGGTGTTTCAGTGTTACAGTGAGGATGAATATTACAGTGAGAATCAGTGTTACAGTGAATGGCAGTGTTACAGTGAGGGGTGTATTAGTGTTACAGTGAGGATTAGTGTTAAAGTGATGGGCAGTGTTACAGTGAGGCCCAGCGTTACAGTAAGGGGCTGTATTACAGTGAGGGGTGTATCAGTGTTTACAGTGAGTATCAGTGTTACATTGAGGATCAGTGTTATAATGAATATCAGTGTTACAGTGAGGATCAGTGTTACATTGAGGATCAGTGCTACAGTGAGGGTCAGTGTTACAGCGAGGGGCAGTGTTACAGTGAGGGGCAGTGACACAGTGAGGGGCAGTGTTACAGCGAGGAGCAGTGTTACAGTGAGGGGCAGTGTTACAGTGAGGGGCAGTGTTACAGTGTGGGGAAATATTACAGTGGGGGCAGTGTTACAGTAAGTATCAGTGTTACAGATAGGTGCAGTGTTACAGTGAGGATGAATATTAGAGTGAGGATCAGTGTTACAGTGAGTAACAGTGTTACAGTGAGGGTGTATTAGTGTTACAGTCAGGATCAGAGTTAAAGCGATGGGCAGTGTTACAGTGAGGCCCAGCGTTACAGTGAGGGGCAGCGTTACAGTGATGGGCAATGTTACAGTGAGGGACAGTGTTACAGTGGGTGGGGCAGTGTTACAGTGAGGATCAGTGTTACAGTGAGGGACGGTGTTACATTGAGGGGCAGTGTTACAGTGTGGGGAAATATTACAGTGAGGGGCAGTGTTACAGTGAGGATCAGTGTCACAGTGAAGGTCAGTGTTAAAGAGAAGGTCAGTGTTACAGTGAGTGTTGCATCAGTGTTACAGTGAGGGGCAGTGTTACAGTGAAGATTAGTGTAACAGTGATGTGCAGTGTTACAGTGAGGGGCAGTGTTACAGTGAGGAGCAGTGTTACAGTGAATATCAGTGTTATAATGAATATCAGTGTTACAGTGAGGATCAGTGTTACATTGAGGATCAGTGTTACAGTGAGGGGCAGTGTTACAGTGAGGGGCAGTGTTACAGCGAGGACCAGTGTTACAGTGAGGGGCAGTGTTACAGTGAGGGGCAGTGTTACAGTGTGGGGAAATATTACAGTGGGGGGCAGTGTTACAGTAAGTATCAGTGTTACAGATAGGGGCAGTGTTACAGTGAGGGGTGTTTCAGTGTTACAGTGAGGATGAATATTACAGTGAGGATCAGTGTTACAGTGAGTGGCAGTGTTACAGTGAGGGTGTATTAGTGTTACAGTGAGGATCAGAGTTAAGGTGATGGGCAGTGTTACAGTGAGGGGCAGTGTTACAGTGAAGGGTGTTTCAGTGTTACAGTGAGGATGAATATTACAGTGAGAATCAGTGTTACAGTGAATGGCAGTGTTACAGTGAGGGGTGTATTAGTGTTACAGTGAGGATTAGTGTTAAAGTGATGGGCAGTGTTACAGTGAGGCCCAGCGTTACAGTAAGGGGCTGTATTACAGTGAGGGGTGTATCAGTGTTTACAGTGAGTATCAGTGTTACATTGAGGATCAGTGTTATAATGAATATCAGTGTTACAGTGAGGATCAGTGTTAAATTGAGGATCAGTGCTACAGTGAGGGTCAGTGTTACAGCGAGGGGCAGTGTTACAGTGAGGGGCAGTGACACAGTGAGGGGCAGTGTTACAGCGAGGAGCAGTGTTACAGTGAGGGGCAGTGTTACAGTGAGGGGCAGTGTTACAGTGTGGGGAAATATTACAGTGGGGGCAGTGTTACAGTAAGTATCAGTGTTACAGATAGGTGCAGTGTTACAGTGAGGATGAATATTAGAGTGAGGATCAGTGTTACAGTGAGTAACAGTGTTACAGTGAGGGTGTATTAGTGTTACAGTCAGGATCAGAGTTAAAGCGATGGGCAGTGTTACAGTGAGGCCCAGCGTTACAGTGAGGGGCAGCGTTACAGTGATGGGCAATGTTACAGTGAGGGACAGTGTTACAGTGGGTGGGGCAGTGTTACAGTGAGGATCAGTGTTACAGTGAGGGACGGTGTTACATTGAGGGGCAGTGTTACAGTGTGGGGAAATATTACAGTGAGGGGCAGTGTTACAGTGAGGATCAGTGTCACAGTGAAGGTCAGTGTTAAAGAGAAGGTCAATGTTACAGTGAGTGTTGCATCAGTGTTACAGTGAGGGGCAGTGTTACAGTGAAGATTAGTGTAACAGTGATGTGCAGTGTTACAGTGAGGGGCAGTGTTACAGTGAGGAGCAGTGTTACAGTGAATATCAGTGTTATAATGAATATCAGTGTTACAGTGAGGATCAGTGTTACATTGAGGATCAGTGTTACAGTGAGGGGCAGTGTTACAGTGAGGGGCAGTGTTACAGCGAGGACCAGTGTTACAGTGAGGGGCAGTGTTACAGTGAGGGGCAGTGTTACAGTGTGGGGAAATATTACAGTGGGGGGCAGTGTTACAGTAAGTATCAGTGTTACAGATAGGGGCAGTGTTACAGTGAGGGGTGTTTCAGTGTTACAGTGAGGATGAATATTACAGTGAGGATCAGTGTTACAGTGAGTGGCAGTGTTACAGTGAGGGTGTATTAGTGTTACAGTGAGGATCAGAGTTAAGGTGATGGGCAGTGTTACAGTGAGGGGCAGTGTTACAGTGAAGGGTGTTTCAGTGTTACAGTGAGGATGAATATTACAGTGAGAATCAGTGTTACAGTGAATGGCAGTGTTACAGTGAGGGGTGTATTAGTGTTTCAGTGAGGATTAGTGTTAAAGTGATGGGCAGTGTTACAGTGAGGCCCAGCGTTACAGTAAGGGGCTGTATTACAGTGAGGGGTGTATCAGTGTTTACAGTGAGTATCAGTGTTACATTGAGGATCAGTGTTATAATGAATATCAGTGTTACAGTGAGGATCAGTGTTACATTGAGGATCAGTGCTACAGTGAGGGTCAGTGTTACAGCGAGGGGCAGTGTTACAGTGAGGGGCAGTGACACAGTGAGGGGCAGTGTTACAGCGAGGAGCAGTGTTACAGTGAGGGGCAGTGTTACAGTGAGGGGCAGTGTTACAGTGTGGGGAAATATTACAGTGGGGGCAGTGTTACAGTAAGTATCAGTGTTACAGATAGGTGCAGTGTTACAGTGAGGATGAATATTAGAGTGAGGATCAGTGTTACAGTGAGTAACAGTGTTACAGTGAGGGTGTATTAGTGTTACAGTCAGGATCAGAGTTAAAGCGATGGGCAGTGTTACAGTGAGGCCCAGCGTTACAGTGAGGGGCAGCGTTACAGTGATGGGCAATGTTACAGTGAGGGACAGTGTTACAGTGGGTGGGGCAGTGTTACAGTGAGGATCAGTGTTACAGTGAGGGACGGTGTTACATTGAGGGGCAGTGTTACAGTGTGGGGAAATATTACAGTGAGGGGCAGTGTTACAGTGAGGATCAGTGTCACAGTGAAGGTCAGTGTTAAAGAGAAGGTCAATGTTACAGTGAGTGTTGCATCAGTGTTACAGTGAGGGGCAGTGTTACAGTGAAGATTAGTGTAACAGTGATGTGCAGTGTTACAGTGAGGGGCAGTGTTACAGTGAGGAGCAGTGTTACAGTGAATATCAGTGTTATAATGAATATCAGTGTTACAGTGAGGATCAGTGTTACATTGAGGATCAGTGTTACAGTGAGGGGCAGTGTTACAGTGAGGGGCAGTGTTACAGCGAGGACCAGTGTTACAGTGAGGGGCAGTGTTACAGTGAGGGGCAGTGTTACAGTGTGGGGAAATATTACAGTGGGGGGCAGTGTTACAGTAAGTATCAGTGTTACAGATAGGGGCAGTGTTACAGTGAGGGGTGTTTCAGTGTTACAGTGAGGATGAATATTACAGTGAGGATCAGTGTTACAGTGAGTGGCAGTGTTACAGTGAGGGTGTATTAGTGTTACAGTGAGGATCAGAGTTAAGGTGATGGGCAGTGTTACAGTGAGGGGCAGTGTTACAGTGAAGGGTGTTTCAGTGTTACAGTGAGGATGAATATTACAGTGAGAATCAGTGTTACAGTGAATGGCAGTGTTACAGTGAGGGGTGTATTAGTGTTACAGTGAGGATTAGTGTTAAAGTGATGGGCAGTGTTACAGTAAGGATCAAGTGTTACAGTCAGGTGCAGTGTTACAATGAGGTTCAGTGTTACTTTGAGTGGCAGTGTAGCAGTGATGGGTGTATCAGTGTTACAATGAGGTTCAGTGTTACTGTGAGCGGCAGTGTTACCGTGTGGGGAAATGTTACAGCGAGTGGCCATGTTACAGTGAAGTGCAGTGTTACAGTGAGGTTTGTATAACCATTAGAGTGAGGATCGGTGTTGCAGTGAATATCAGTGTTATAGTGAGGGTCAGTGATGTGGTGAGGGGGAAGTGTTGCAGTGAGGGGCAGTTTTACAGTGAGGGGAAGTGTTACAGTGAGGGTCAGTGTTACAGTGAGTATCTGTGTTACAGTGAGGGTCACTGTTGCCATGAGGATCAGGGTTACAATGAAGATCAGTGATACAGTGAGGATCAGTGTTACAGTGAGGGACGTGTTAATATGAGGATCAGCATTAAAGTGAGGCGTGTATCAGTATTACCGTGACGATCAGTGTTACAATGCGGTGCAGTGCTACAGTGAGAGGCAATGTTACAGTGAGAGGCAGTGTTACAGTGAGGGGCAATGTTACAGTGAGGGCCAGTGTTACAGTGAGGGGCAGTGTTGCAGTGTGGTGCAGAGCTACAGTGAGGGGCAATGTTACAGTGAGGGGCAGAGTTACAATAAGGATTATTGTTACAGTCAGGGGCAGTATTACAGCGAAGGGCGTATTACAGTGGGGGGCAGTGTTACATTAAGTATCAGTGTTACAGATAGGGGCAGTGTTACAGTGAGGGGCAGTGTTACAGGGAGGGGTGTTTCAGTGTTACAGTGACGATGAATATTACAGTGAGGATCAGTGTTACAGTGAGTGGCAGTGTTACAGTGAGGGGTGTATTAGTGTTACAGTGAGGATTAGTGTTAAAGTGATGGGCAGTGTTACAGTGAGGGGTGTATTAGTGTTACAGTGAGGATCAGAGTTAAAGTGATGGGCAGTGTTACAGTGAGGGGTGTATTAGTGTTACAGTGAGGATCAGAGTTAAAGTGATGGGCAGTGTTACAGTGAAGATTAGTGTAACAGTGATGTGCAGTGTTACAGTGAGGGGTAGTGTTACAGTGAGGAGCAGTGTTACATTGAATATCAGTGTTATAATGAATATCAGTGTTACAGTGAGGATCAGTGTTACATTGAGGATCAGTGCTACAGTGAGGGTCAGTGTTACAGCGAGGGGCAGTGTTACAGTGAGGGGAAGTGACACAGTGAGGGGCAGTGTTACAGCGAGGAGCTGTGTTACAGTGAGGGGCAGTGTTACAGTGAGGGGCAGTGTTACAGTGTGGGGAAATATTACAGTGGGGGCAGTGTTACAGTAAGTATCAGTGTTACAGATAGGTGCAGTGTTACAGTGAGGATGAATATTAGAGTGAGGATCAGTGTTACAGTGAGTGGCAGTGTTACAGTGAGGGTGTATTAGTGTTACAGTCAGGATCAGAGTTAAAGCGATGGGCAGTGTTACAGTGAGGCCCAGCGTTACAGTGAGGGGCAGCGTTACAGTGATGGGCAATGTTACAGTGAGGGACAGTGTTACAGTGGGTGGGGCAGTGTTACAGTGAGGATCAGTGTTACAGTGAGGGACGGTGTTACATTGAGGGGCAGTGTTACAGTGTGGGGAAATATTACAGTGAGGGGCAGTGTTACAGTGAGGATCAGTGTCACAGTGAAGGTCAGTGTTAAAGAGAAGGTCAGTGTTACAGTGAGTGTTGCATCAGTGTTACAGTGAGGGGCAGTGTTACAGTGAAGATTAGTGTAACAGTGATGTGCAGTGTTACAGTGAGGGGCAGTGTTACAGTGAGGAGCAGTGTTACAGTGAATATCAGTGTTATAATGAATATCAGTGTTACAGTGAGGATCAGTGTTACATTGAGGATCAGTGTTACAGTGAGGGGCAGTGTTACAGTGAGGGGCAGTGTTACAGTGAGGAGCAGTGTTACAGTGAGGGGCAGTGTTACAGTGAGGGGCAGTGTTACAGTGTGGGGAAATATTACAGTGGGGGGCAGTGTTACAGTAAGTATCAGTGTTACAGATAGGGGAAGTGTTACAGTGAGGGGTGTTTCAGTGTTACAGTGAGGATGAATATTACAGTGAGGATCAGTGTTACAGTGAGTGGCAGTGTTACAGTGAGGGTGTATTAGTGTTACAGTGAGGATCAGAGTTAAGGTGATGGGCAGTGTTACAGTGAGGGGCAGTGTTACAGTGAAGGGTGTTTCAGTGTTACAGTGAGGATGAATATTACAGTGAGAATCAGTGTTACAGTGAATGGCAGTGTTACAGTGAGGGGTGTATTAGTGTTACAGTGAGGATTAGTGTTAAAGTGATGGGCAGTGTTACAGTGAGGCCCAGCGTTACAGTAAGGGGCTGTATTACAGTGAGGGGTGTATCAGTGTTTACAGTGAGTATCAGTGTTACATTGAGGATCAGTGCTACAGTTAGGGGAAGTGTTACAGTGAGGGGCAGTGTTGCTGTGAGGGGAGGCGTTACAGTAAGGGGCAGTGTTACAGTAAGGATCAGTGTTACAGATAGGGGCAGTGTTACAGTGAGGTTCAGTGTTACTTTGAGTGGCAGTGTAGCAGTGATGGGTGTATCAGTGTTACAATGAGGTTCAGTGTTACTGTGAGCGGCAGTGTTACCGTGTGGGGAAATGTTACAGCAAGTGGCCATGTTACAGTGAAGTGCAGTGTTACAGTGAGGTTTGTATAACCATTAGAGTGAGGATCGGTGTTGCAGTGAATATCAGTGTTATAGTGAGGGTCAGTGATGTGGTGAGGGGGAAGTGTTGCAGTGAGGGGCAGTTTTACAGTGAGGGGAAGTGTTACAGTGAGGGTCAGTGTTACAGTGAGTATCTGTGTTACAGTGAGGGTCACTGTTGCCATGAGGATCAGGGTTACAATGAAGATCAGTGATACAGTGAGGATCAGTGTTACAGTGAGGGACGTGTTAATATGAGGATCAGCATTAAAGTGAGGCGTGTATCAGTATTACCGTGACGATCAGTGTTACAATGCGGTGCAGTGCTACAGTGAGAGGCAATGTTACAGTGAGAGGCAGTGTTACAGTGAGGGGCAATGTTACAGTGAGGGTCAGTGTTACAGTGAGGGGCAGTGTTGCAGTGTGGTGCAGAGCTACAGTGAGGGGCAATGTTACAGTGAGGGGCAGAGTTACAATAAGGATTATTGTTACAGTCAGGGGCAGTATTACAGCGAAGGGCGTATTACAGTGGGGGGCAGTGTTACATTAAGTATCAGTGTTACAGATAGGGGCAGTGTTACAGTGAGGGGCAGTGTTACAGTGTGGGGAAATATTACAGTGAGGGGCAGTGTTACAGTGAGGATCAGTGTCACAGTGAAGGTCAGTGTTAAAGAGAAGGTCAGTGTTACAGTGAGTGTTGCATCAGTGTTACAGTGAGGGGCAGTGTTACAGTGAAGATTAGTGTAACAGTGATGTGCAGTGTTACAGTGAGGGGCAGTGTTACAGTGAGGAGCAGTGTTACAGTGAATATCAGTGTTATAATGAATATCAGTGTTACAGTGAGGATCAGTGTTACATTGAGGATCAGTGTTACAGTGAATGGCAGTGTTACAGTGAGGGTGTATTAGTGTTACAGTGAGGATTAGTGTTAAAGTGATGGGCAGTGTTACAGTGAGGCCCAGCGTTACAGTAAGCTGTTGTATTACAGTGAGGGGTGTATCAGTGTTTACAGTGAGTATCAGTGTTACATTGAGGATCAGTGCTACAGTTAGGGGAAGTGTTACAGTGAGGGTCAGTGTTGCTGTGAGGGGAGGCATTACAGTAAGGGGCAGTGTTACAGTAAGGATCAGTGTTACAGATAGGGGCAGTGTTACAGTGAGGGGTGTTTCAGTGTTACAGTGAGGATGAATATTACAGCGAGGATCAGTGTTACAGTGAATGGCAGTGTTACAGTCAGGGTGTATTAGTGTTACAGTGAGGATCAGAGTTAAAGTGATGGGCAGTGTTACAGTGAGGCCCAGTGTTACAGTGAGGCACAGTGTCACAGCGATGGGCAGTGTTACAGTGAGGGACAATGTTACAGTGGGGGGCAGTGTTACAGTGAGGATCAGTTTTACAGTGAGGGACAGTGTTACATTGAGGGGCAGTGTTACAGTGTGGGGAAATATTACCTGTGAGGGGCAGGGTTACGGTGAGGATCAGTGTTACAGTGAGGGGCAGTGTTACAGTGAGGGGAAGTGTTACAGTGAGAGTGTATCAGTGTTACAGTGATAGGCAATGTTACAGTGAATGGTGTAACAGTGTTACAGTGAGGATCAGTGTTACAGTGAAGGTCAGTGTTAAAGAGAAGGTCAGTGTTACAGTTAGGGCCAGTGTTACAGTGAGTGTTGCATCAGTGTTACAGTGAGGGGCAGTGTTACAGTGAAGATTAGTGTAACGGTGATGCGCAGTGTTACAGTGAGGGGCAGTGTTACAGTGAGGGTCAGTGTTACAGTGAGGGGCAGTGTTAGAGTGAGGATCAGTGTTACAGTGAGGGGAAGTGTTCGAGTGAGGATCAGTGTTACAGTGAGGGTCAGTGTTACAGTGTGGGGAAATATGACAGTGTTTACAGTGAGGATCTGAGTTAAAGTGATGGGCAGTGTTACAGTGAGGATCAGTGTTACAGTGAGGGGCAGTGTTACAGTGTAGGGAAATATTACAGTGAGGGGCAGTGTTACATTGAGGATCCGTGTTACAGTGAGGGGCAGTGTTACAGTGAGGGGCAGTGTTACAGTGAGGGGAGTATCAGTGTTACAGTGACAGGCAATGTTACAGTTAATGGTGTAACAGTGTTACAGTGAGGATCAGTGTTACAGTGAATGGCAGTGTTACAGTGAGGGGTGTATTAGTGTTACAGTGAGGATTAGTGTTAAAGTGATGGGCAGTGTTACAGTGAGGCCCAGCGTTACAGTAAGGGGCTGTATTACAGTGAGGGGTGTATCAGTGTTTACAGTGAGTATCAGTGTTACATTGAGGATCAGTGCTACAGTTAGGGGAAGTGTTACAGTGAGGGTCAGTGTTGCTGTGAGGGGAGGCGTTACAGTAAGGGGCAGTGTTACAGTAAGGATCAGTTTTACAGTCAGGTGCAGTGTTACAGTGAGGGGCAGTGTAACAGTGATGGGTGTATCAGTGTGACAATTAGGTTCAGCGTTACCGTGAGTGGCAGTGTAACAGTGTGTGGAAGTGTTACTGCGAGTGGCCATGTTATAGTGAAGTGCAGTGTTACAGTGAGGTTTGTATAAGCGTTAGAGTAAGGAATGGTGTTGCAGTGAATATCAGTGTTATAGTGAGGGTCAGTGTTGTGGTGAAGGGGCAGTGTTGCAGTGAGGGGCAGTGTTGCACAGAAGGTCAGTGTTAAAGTAAAGATCAGTGTTACAGTGTGGTTAAGTGTTAGAGTGAGGGATGTATCAGTGTGACCGTGAGGATCAGTGTTACAGTGAGGGGCAGTGTTACAGCGAGGAGCAGTGTTACAGCGAGTAGCAGTGTTACAGTGAGGAGCAGTGTTACAGTGAGGGGCAGTGTTACAGTGATGGACAGTGTTAAAGTGAGGGGCAGTGTTACATTGAGGGGCAGTGTTAACAGTGACGGATTTATCAGAGTTAAAATGAGGTTCAGTGTTAGAGTGAGGGGCAGTGTTACAGTTGGGGGCAGTGTTACAGCGAGGAGCAGTGTTACAGTGAGTGGCAGTGTTACAGTGAGGGACAGTGTTAAAGTGAGGGGCGGTGTTACATTGAGGGGCAGTGTTAACAGTGACGGATGTATCAGGGTTAAAATGAGGTTCAGTGTTACAGTGAGGGGCAGTGTTACAGTGTGGGGAAATATTACAGTGGTGGCAGTGTTACAGTAAGTATCGGTGTTACAGATAGGGGCAGTGTTACAGTGAGGGGCAGTGTTACAGTGAGGGGTGTTTCAGTGTTACAGTGAGGATGAATATTACAGTGAGGATCAGTGTTACAGTGAATGGCAGTGTTACAGTGAGGGTGTATTAGTGTTACAGTGAGGATTAGTGTTAAAGTGATGGGCAGTGTTACAGTGAGGCCCAGCGTTACAGTAAGGTGCTGTATTACAGTGAGGGGTGTATCAGTGTTTACAGTGAGTATCAGTGTTACATTGAGGATCAGTGCTACAGTTAGGGAAAGTGTTACAGTGAGGGTCAGTGTTGCTGTGAGGGGAGGTGTTACAGTAAGGGGCAGTGTTACAGTAAGGATCAGTGTTACAGATAGGGGCAGTGTTACAGTGAGGGGTGTTTCAGTGAGGATGAATATTACAGCGAGGATCAGTGTTACAGTGAGTGGCAGTGTTACAGTCAGGGTGTATTAGTGTTACAGTGAGGATCAGAGTTAAAGTGATGGGCAGTGTTACAGTGAGGCCCAGAGTTACAGTGAGGCACAGTGTCACAGTGATGGGCAGTGTTACAGTGGGGGACAATGTTACAGTGGGGGGCAGTGTTACAGTGAGGATCAGTTTTACAGTGAGGGATAGTGTTACAT